>NC_080671.1:164127724-164307724 GCF_030247195.1 Topomyia yanbarensis
AGGCCAAGGATCCGAAGCGGCACAAAGCCGGTGAGGATCCGTTGGATGAGTCATTGATAAACCCGTAGCTGGAATTGCAAGCGAACCTGTGGTCCTCTTGTTTGCCCGGTTTAGTTAAACATAGGGGCTATTGCTAGTTAAAAGCCGACTGAGCGGCAGCGAAGTCGGACAGTGCACTAGAAAGCGATGTGGCGTAGTCACATTAGTCAGTGTTCGTGTATAAAGTGTCCGTTTTCGCTTCAGATAGTTGGTATTTGCGACTCATGCCAGCCTGTGTCAGTGGTCTAATAACTCTCAGCGCGCTAATATCATAGATACCCTGACGTTTAAAGAGTTGTAATAATGATTTCACGTTAGCTAAGGTCAGCTACCTGACTAGTGGGATACGGTTGCTGAAGTTTAACTATAATGTATGCATTGTTTGTTGTAGTTTGACATTACAACCAAATGTAATAAACTTTATTATTAGTTCGAATAGCAAAAATTTCGCATAAATTCTTTAAATTTAATTTTTCTGGTGCATAAGCACATATTAATGAATTGTTTTATATTTGCTTTTCTTATGGATCGTTTTGTAAATATCCGTGAACCATAATTTAACGTCAATATATGAATCAATTCTAATGTTCATTTTTACATCTTCTATGTACCAAGAAAAATTATTTAACAAACATTTTCATCAAATTTGTGGAACTTTTTCTAACATTTTATTGCTCCATTTTGTAATACCGTGGGACATTTTTGTCGATATTATGGAACATATCGACGTGTTTTAATGTACATTGTTAATATGCTATGGATCAATGTCAGTTAATTTATGGCGCAAAATGTATCATATTATGGAACATTTCCAATATTTTTATGGGGTATTGATTGATTTTAATTGCTCTTTTGTTACTATTTTAGTGCTCTTTTTCATAAGAGATTTGTCTAACCCGAAGAGGCGAATGACCTTAACGTTAAAATATCTATAATCGAAATAAAAAAAAATATCAAAACCAAGGAAAATTGGTAGTATTTTATCTTAGTTTTGATATTAGACTATATGTCAGTGATTCACTCAATACAGAATGGATAAAGGCTATGATGCAAAAGGTCCAGGTCCACAAAAAAATTAAAGTGGGAAATAAACTGGGGCTAAAACTAAAACGAAATATGTGTAATTTAAAAAAAAAATTAAATAAAGCCTACTCATTTTCAAAGATAGCACTGTTGATAAATCATGGCAATCAGACTTCCCATGAACATCGACAAGTTTGTGCCTGTGTACAAAATTTCGTGTACGCGTTCAACCTCAAACATGCTTCGTCTCGATGTACATGTTCACCTCGAACGTCGAACCCAAACAAACGATGTTCAAACTCTAGTTCAAACATACGTGTGCGTACATCGGGTACACGTACACGAGAACTGTTCATACAAGACAAAAAGAGTCAATGCTAGAGACGATTAAAGTGAGAAGGAGAAAACTGGTGCCACGAACCTGTGTGTACGAGAGGTGTACGCTCACGGTGTACGAACATGGAGTTCGGTTGTGCAGGCGAACATGTGCAAGTGTTTTGATACGAAATAGCGTGTTCGAGTTTTCACACAAAATATGGGTTTAATATGAGCACATAAACAGAGCGAACATTGTGTACGATGTTCATTTGGGACGACTGATGGCAACAGCTAAGTGATACCAGATCGTATGGTCGGAGCACCACGTTTTGCTACTGAGACTTACTCCTCCGATTTTTATTTTGTCGTTCGTTTCATACTGGCTCGTGCAACGCATGAAGTAGACTGAATATGGTAACAGTTGGTTGTTAGAAATAGACTCAAGACTTGTAATTTTTTTATCTTTCTTAACAAGAATTATAAATCCCTCGTAATGTCGCCCAATCCTAACGTAAGTGACAGTCAAGTCATACACATAATAGTATTTTTTTTTTAATAACAATAAAATTCAAAATAAATTCCCGTTGGCGACGCACGCTCTAATCGAAAGCTGAAGTGACGTGGTTAAAGATCATGTGTAGGTCAGTGATGGCTCTATGTATACCATAATTATTGCTGCGAAATGGAAATCGGAGCATAAAAGTGTAACACCAAGCTCGACGTGCAACGTTTGTATTAATTCGTAAACGAAAAACCCATAATCCCCCACTGCCCCAAATTCACCTCCACTGCATGGTGTTTTGATAGTGTTTGAAATGGGTTCAACCCATGAAGACACCATCACCATAATCTGATAGATCCCATATAAAAATCATGTTTTGGTGTATTTATGGGATTTTGAGCCCGTTTTATGGTGTTTTGATTGTTGTGAAATTTGGCGCAGACCATATTAATGGTATTTTTATATAGTTGTATGGTTTGAACCCATGAGAATTCCCTCGGGAATCCAGTCGAACTTGCAATGCTCTTGCTGCATTTCTTCGAACATGCAGGGGCACCAGATGAATTAGTTGACATCGGTTTTCATTGCTAGGGAGCCGGACAGGATCTTTCCACGGCAAGGACACATAAAAATCACGAACTCGATTCCCTTTTGGTCTTCAAACCTTGGAGCTTTATTCCAGGATTGACTGTAATTGTAATTGGAATTTTTTTAATAAGGGCTTTACCCGTGTGCTCATTCGTCCGTAGTAGGATTGACTGTTACAAAGAGCAGTGCAGCAATTTAAGACAATAAACATTCGTAAAATCTTTGGCTACACTGAAGATGCACCTCAGCGTTTGAGAAACCTGATCAACTGCTTCGGATGTTTATCATCATGTATCCAAAGCTCAGATCCATCATAACGTTCACTTGGTCTATTTCTGATTCCAGCGGAAGGTAGTTGAAGCAAATAAGGTTTTCCGTGAAAATGAGATCACATACGATTCGCACTACATCAACCAGCAAAATCCTAACAAATTTACAATCTTCAATTGAACGGATCAAACAAAATATTTTTGGATCGTTCTTTCGGTTGGCGAGGTAGGATCGTAGCCTTCGAAAAACATTATTGGTCGAATCTAAATGTATTCAAGATGTAGAAATACTGCTCTATATGCTCGAAAGATGTGATGAACCGGAGTCTCCAACATGTCGATGTGCTTTTTTTATAAGTAGGTCCCGGATTTGAAAGACGAATAAAGTCGCAAATAAGTTCTGACAATAATCGCTGTGTCGAAGTGGAATGCAACAAAAGTATGGCACGCAAACGGAGTTCTGCTAGCAGCGAGATAAAATTGACCAGTAATTAATGCTTACAGATGAAGCATTAATTGCTGATCAATTGAACACATTGAATGTTTCCATTGAGTATCATAGGCGGCAGTAGATCTGATTCCTTCAGTTTTTCATTGACATATTTTCAGAAACGTTTCGGATGCGACTTGAGTTTACGTTGAATATTTTATTGGTATCGTAAGAAGCACCACGAGCGAATTCTCATGGGTTCAGACACCATACAACCCCTTGTAAAGACCATAAATATGGTCCGTTCCAAGTTTCACGACCATGAAAACACCATCACATGGTCTCAATAACCCATAAATACACTAAAAAAATTGTTTTTTATGGGATCTACCGGACTATAGTTGTTGGTTGCGTTCAGGCTAGAGCCTTGTTGTCTCTTGCTGTATGCAGAAGCCGTCTCCACTCCACTAGGTCCATTGCTGCTTGTCGCCAGCCAGGGAGTCGCAGTCTACCGGACCATGGTGATGGTGTTTTCATAGGTTGACCCCATTTAAAACACTATCAAAACACCATGCGGTGGGGGTGAAATTGGACCATTACTTTGGGAGTATTATGGGCTTTTCGTTTGTTCGAGATCCTTGATTAGCTCTCTTGTACATATGGCTGAGCCCGACACAATTTTTTTTTTGAATGATGTTGTTGCGGACGTTACTGTTACTGCTTTCTTGATACACTGCAGGTATCGCATTGCGATTGTTTTCTGAAATCGGCTTATTTATTGACAGTGGATTTTCTTCGGAACATGTCAGCCAACAACGTACGTGGAAAATGTTCGGACTGCGCAGTCGACATTCGCGGGATTCCGAATACTATAAATAACTTTATAGAAATCGTATTACAGGAAAATTGGCGAAACTTTGAAGTCGTGAACAAAAGTGTGATCAATAGACTGTCCAGGCAAATATCACATTTTTGAAAAGTCAATCGGCCGAGTCGGTTCCTGGTCCCACTAGGAGTATTTGCTGCATGTTTGAGCCGAATCGGACAAGTCTTGCTACCGGATCAACGTGTTTGTATGGAATGTTTCAACAATTTACACTAGCTTGCATTTTCACCGCTAGGTGGCACTGTATGCATCAGTTTATCACTTCAAGTGAAAATAAGAAAGATTGCCTACAACTTAGCCGAATCAGTCCAACTTCCTCAGGAGAAGTTATTAAACTTTTAATGAAGTGATGTTTGAAATAGTGATGCATAGGGCTTAACAGCACATGGTGGTGAATCAGTAGTCGATTCCCACGAACTTCATGCTTTGGGGGAATTGACTGCCATGTGCTGCTAGGCACTATTCAAAACTGACTCTGACTTCACTTCATTAAAAGTAAGTATAACACTTGAATTAAACGTTCTAAAAACAGCTAATACAGAAACTGTCTGGTGGTCAATAGGATGACCAGCTTCTCATAGTATTTATAATCGTGTGATATCACTGTTTGGAGAACATGGCGGTGACATTTACGGACAACATTGTCTTGATAAGAATGTGTTGGTAGACTATTATTGACTATTGTGTGTTATCATCATCGTACTCGAACAACCCATGACCGAATATAGTTAAGACTTTGCTTAAAGTTGACTTAAAAGCTGTTTGCACACGAGGCGACAGGCACACGCCACAAAAATATTCACTATGGATTTTGTATTACCTATTCCAATGCTGCACAGAGGAGTACCTGTGATCGAATTATTTATTGCTGCTATTGCTGTTATTTTGCCCTTATATGAACTAAAAATAGACAATTACTAGGGTTTGGAACAATTTGGCATCTATTTGTTTGTTTGTTTATTTGTGGAGCAGGGAAAAGCCCGCTGGAGTGAAGCTCATTTTCGCCTCTTCTCCAGTAGGCATAAAACCTTCTCATCTTTTCATTGTCAACAGGCAATATGCTAACCCTAATGACAAAAAAGCTAATTACTATATAATACACAGAATATAAATAATATACAATGATAGAACATACAAGTAAGTTCAGTATTTATTAACTATGTCTAACACAAACTCGAAAAGTGAAACTTGCTTAAGTACTACTTGCAACATAATACAAAAATTTTATAAACGAAAGCAACTAAACAGTGGATATGACTTCAAAAAAATTTTTTATGGTGGCTCGGGACAAATTAAAGTCGAAGGCATCAGAGAGTTGATTAAACATACGACTCATACAGGCTATGGGTTCGTTATGACCATAATTAGTTCTAGCAACAGGAAGGCGGAAAAAAGTATGGGATCGCAAAACACGACGAAGTGATCTTTGTGAAAACATTTGTTTTTACAGTTGCATAAACAGTTGATTAGTGGAAAAGGTAGACGAAAAGGGACACCTGTGCACACATCCATAGAGATGCATTTTACCAAACATAGTATTTGGCCCTGCAGCATTTCGGTGCATCTCAAATTAGTAAAAATTCCATTATTTTAAATCGCTTGGCATTTATGGGTCGGACGAGATCGGAAGAGTTTGAATGTTTTTTTGGATTGCCGGAGTCTTGTTTTGTAATACTGCTTCAGTAACTTTGTCGGATTTCGCCGAATAATAAAACTTTTTTGTCATTCAAATTTGGTATAAAATGTTTAAAGAAGGTATTTTTAAAGCTGGTGCAATGCACAGCAACACTACTATTTTCAGTTATTTTTAAGCTGAGGTTATACAAATAGTTGAGTTTAACTAGGTTTGTTATAATATTGCCTTATTTAATACAGTCATCATCACTAGAACGCAATATTGCTGTATATACAATGAAAAACGAATAAAAATTCTTTAAAATATCACCATTTTGCATTCATGCAAAAAGTCTTTAAAAATTTTAGACATACTCCTTATTTTGCCGCATTATGTAGTATGGTTTTAGGTATGTGAAAAAACTATAATTAAATAAAAAATCGACAAAAAATGGCTCGATCTTGGGCCGCCATTCGTCAGTCTCCTTTTTCGCTCGCCCCCGTGCTTACCAATTTGCTTCCAAAACTTTAGCGAACATGTGTTCCGGATGATTGCTTGACTGCTATTGACGTAACTTCCGATAACTTATCTTTTGACTGTATGTATTTCTTTCCATTAAAACAAACTTTCGTATAGTGCGATTTATCGCTTGGTGGTTACATACGATAAAAAAATGCTTTAGGGGTATCTCGACAACACAAAATAATCAGTCATAAATTCATGAGTTCGGTCATTCCGTACATGGACCAATGCAGTGAAGACACGATTTTATCGACCCTCGATTTGTGTCGATTTTGTCAGTCTAATGAATTTAACCAACTTGGATGCTCATGGAGTACTACAATGTTTTGATTTATTGAAATTGTTGCGTTACTTGGATTCCGAAGAATGATTGTTTGTGATGTTATATGGTTCGTCCATAAACTACGACATGTTTAAGAGAAGGAGGATTATTTGACATTTTTGTCGAAGTTTAAAGTAAAAAAAACACCACTGATTATATGATAATATGTAAGGAAATCTGAATAATAAGAAATAGTTATGGACTAAAGAAGAATATTTTAACAGCTTCGGTTCATCAAAAATAAATGACCAATATGTCCCGATTTTGTTAATCTAAAGTACAACATGGGGTTGATAAAAACCGGCCATCCCTGTTTCATGAGCAGATAAATTGAAAATTGTCGACCTATTAGTCGCATAAAAGGTATTAAAGAGGGGGTAATTGCTACACATAACCATCCTTCGATCGATCCATCTATTCTCACTCACATCGCCGAGTTATGATTGATGGCTGGATAATAACCTCGAACGATCTGCCCAATAAAGCCTGCAACATTGTTGCAAAGTAGTCCCTACTTTTTGGCAGGTCGACCCAGTTTAAACGACAGAAGGAAGTGAGTGAGCGAGAAAACCGGTTTCTGAGGCACATGGTTGAACGTATTCATTCGTATCCCCGATCCCTTTGTGAAGTTGACGAAAGAGGTACACATTAGAGAAGAAAAACAGGGTTATAAAGGCAAATTTTATCATTGTTAATGCACCCTTAATCGATCAAGCGCCATCCCGTTACATGACTTGATCGTCTATTTCAACAGACCTCGCAGATCGTTCTTAGCAAAAAGGGGCAACCACTGCGGGATTAATAAATGATCCGAATCCTACTGCACTAAGCATTTTTCCTATCCGGGAGTCAAGAAACTGTTTCCTTCGAAATATAGCTCATATGTTCTGTTTGAGAGTATATATTACAATAGTTTACAATTACAATTACAATACTAAACCCGACGAAATTAAATGCAAGTAAATTTGGTTCGTGTCCAAGCTAGACATATGCAAGTCTCCCTTCCCTCTAATCGAAATATTTTGACATGCTACCGTTACATAACTTACTTTTGTTTTAATCTATAGTATGAATATTGAAGTCTGATATTAGTAATTTTTACAATTTGCAATATAGATAAACGTAATTAAATAAGCTCTGGCAGAACGAGCAGGAACCAAATGACTGGCAGGTCAGTGTTCTATAATATTTGTCAGCAATGCAGTAGCACAAATTCCTTTGTTACATTGTCTCTTATGAACCATATATTTACCATACTTAAAGTCACATTCGCAACTCCACCAACACCGTTCGTTCAATGGATCATAAATGCCCACGTTGTAGTTTATTGCCTCCAATTACGGGTTTTGCCAAATGGCACCCGCCACAACTTGTATGTGCAAGACAGAACACTCCCTGCCAGCAAGATAAAAAAGTACCTACCATCAGCTGATGAATGCCAGGAAATATCATCGTTTTCTTAAATAATAAATATTGTACCTCTTTAACAATTCCAATTCGTTTTGACAGTTTATTGCAATAATTACCAATTACTATCCGATTTTGTTTTGTAATTATTATAATTGTCTATATGTCAGTGGTATTTCAAAGATTGAAAAACTTTTAAAATGCTAATAAAGATAAATTAATTACATTGTGCTACGGAGGAATGATTATATAAAAAATGCTATAGTTCAATACTGGTTGATTACACTGGGCGACAATTTTCGGATAATGTGAATCAAAATACACCGGACATGTTTTACTTCTGAAAGTTCTATCTAATAGCAAAACCCTCATTAGGTTTGTAAAAGTAAATTCGATATTTTACGACCGGCCGGTATTCGATATTTCGACCGCCATACTATAGAACGAGTCCCAGGCCGGGACTGCCACGATTTCGCACACCTTTGTTGCGTTGTATCATCAGCCGTAGACGAATCTAGTTTTCAACATGCCTCTGGCCAAGACAGTCGGCCGAGACGCACTTCAAGGGCAAACATATCGTATGAATATATTAATCTTCTAAATTTATTCAGAATATTATTGGCCAAATTAAGGTCAAGGAACCGGTTCCGGGAGTCACTTTAGAGCACATATATAGAAAGTAGACCATACGCTTCCTATAGAGCTATATGGGTTTTTGTGCAGTAGGCGCGAGGTAATTGAATTAGATTCTAGAATCTATTTCTTATCGTGTTCCCGGACATTCGAAATATCTTAGATTCAATTCAGGGAGGCTTTGTAGAAAAGAACTTATTGAAATAGGACAGGTACCAGTAACGACGGGCGTGTTTCCCATGTTGATAAGAGATTTGTGCCTTGCCATGATTTGTCATTTCAAAATTCTCCTGATGGGAAGGATTGGGAAAGTGGTAGGATTAGGAATAAGGAAAATAACGACACAGAGACCATAGACAATACGGATTCTGCATTTCCAAGGAAATAAAAGATGAGCGGATGTATCAATAACCCCAAAGAGATATTATTCTTCTAATTCGACTTAAACCGATTTATGTTTATAAATGTTCGTCGTGACTTTTGAAAGTCATAGTTCAGTTTATAATACTTTTTCGCCAGAAATTCCAGAGATCGGTCATCGATACTGCAATAATACTGCTGTATTGACGTAGGACTACGTCTTTGTATTCGATATAGGGGTGCACGTTGCAAATTCTCCAAAATGGTATGTAACGAAAAGTGGTCCAATTTTAAACGCATATAATTCAGCCATCTCACGATAAATTTTTAAATTTTTTGCGCATATCGCCCCGAAATATTTCTAAGAATAGATTTCAATAGATAAACCTAAAGATTTTTGATATCATGGCATTAAAAGTTTAAATAATGAACAACCCAGTCAAAATATCGCGCATTTACACACAGAAGATAGCGCTTCCCTAGTCCAGCACGACAAATTTGTGAACCTAGCGCACTACGCTTCTATGAATGACGTCATCATCGACTATTTAAACGGAAGAATTTCGCCGAACACGCTCAGTTGCCTGTTGAGCGGCAGGCGAAGCAGATCACTGCGCTGTGTGTTTTCACAGCCAGTGTAGCTGAGTTAGAAGTCCGTTACACTGCTTGTGGAGGTACGCTACCCAGTGAATGCGACTGAGCTTGTCCGTTCAAACACTATGCTATCTTTTGTGTTGTACTCGTTTCCAGCACACTTTTATGTATAATTATTCGTACACAAAATAGTTTGTACATGCGAGCTCCATTTGCAAACACGGTTAACATAGTGTCGTGGTATTAGTTGTCTCTTTCGCTCTACCCATCGGCGTTCATTCATTTTGCTTTGTGCGCTTGGGTTTAATGTTTGAGGCGAATGTGTAGGTAGGTAGATCTAATTTGTTACTAAATTGCACAACGAAAGTTTATTATTTACGTTCGATCAATTCATTTTCCTATCACGTGATTCATTTCCACTCAGCCTATAGTATTTTGATTCTACTAATAGGCACATACTACAAAGCCTATTTATGAATGAATACACTGCCACTTGAAAAACCATTGCAAAAACGCAGCTTGTCCATATATAATATTGTTTTCGATTCTTGTATATTTATAGTTTCGATATATGATTAAGACCACTGCATTTGCTATATTTGTATGCGTACTTTAGGAAAGTTACAATAATGGCAAAATATAACGAGAATGCTTGGTCTATACATGAAATGTGATTATATTGTCTAAAATTTGATTTCTCTGGTCCGGGTTTTTTACCACACACAATCGAAAAGTTTTTACAAGCTAATCTTATGCTATAAATATTTAGTTCCAGATATTAGTTCGGTCACAGTTTTCTGTCTTCTTATGTAATATTCGATGTTGATTGGTTGTGATTAAACCATACGTAAGAAATATGTTTGATTTATTATTACTATAAATGTATTAAGAAAATAAATATTTTACATTAAGTAGTATAGTCCTACGTCTACAGCTCGTGCAACCCCATAGGGCTGCCCCTAGTAGTTTTTTTTTGTAATCGACTTGGCTCTCAGAACTTCCCAGCAAACTGCCCATGAACAAAGAGTATGGAAATATAGCCTCATTATACATCAAAACTCTTCTAACGTTTCTTGAGATTCTACGCAATTTAAAGGCATACCTCATTCTAGTTAAGGCTATATTATTCGACAATAAAACGTAAGTGCCCTCCCACTTATCTCCTCCAATTTTTGTTTCAGCCAGGTACAGCTTTGTTCTTTACTCGAAGAGAATCAAACATACCTTAAGCCAAACTTACTAAAGCTGGATATAAAAGAGTTAGCCCGGGCGGAAAAGAGACACCCGTGAAGATTTTTCAACAGACCATCATTCAGCGCAATCGAAAAGTGACCTATCTTCAACCATGCTTGCACTCGATAAGTATTGAGACTCGATGACTATATAATGAGCCCAAGCTGCGTTCATCTGCGAATGTGCTTTATTTCTTCAATTTTTATCAAAATTCCTACCAATTTTGAGTAGTAGGAGCACGCTTCTCGCAACTGTCAGTATGTGACAAAATTTTTGATTTACCGAAAATCCGAAAAGAAATTGAAATGATCTGCACGCATCAACGGTTTGATCAAAAAGAGTGAAAGTTTACATTCTAGCAAAATCCACATAATTAAATTTACTTTTGTACTAACACTTATTCAAAATAGAATTATTACAGTAGAACCGCAAGAAAGTGCTACATCTAGACTTTAAATGATCAAAAACTATGTACTTATGATCATATAATAACGGTTCGAGCCAGTTTTTCAACTCATGCATAATAGCGTCAAAGCAAAAAGTTACACCTAACACATCTCTGTAAGATCGTGCTAATGTTGGGTGATTTCCTACATTAAATAATATGGATTCATACTACTTTCTTAAGTATTCCACCAGTTCGGTGTTTCTCAAATTGATATCTAAGCTGCCCACAAGTATACGATGAGCACTTGCATCACTGCTGATTATGAGTGGAAACCCATTTCTACCACAGTATGATATAAGCCTTTTGAAATGATCAAAAGCTGATGATTCATTGTGCGGCAAATATGCCGAACAATAGACGTATTTTCTGTTTATGTTATCATCAGTCATATATATTGCGACAGTACAAATACCACAAGTTGTGAGGTTGGATTTAAGGCATGCGTCTACAGCACTATTCAACAGTATACATTCACGAGCCATGTCACGTGGAGTAGTCATGCTATTTTTGTTGAAAGCAGCGAAGGCGTGGTTTAGTAGCTTTCCAACATAGAAATTTCCTTTATGTTAATATGTTCTTGATCCAAAAACTATGGAAGATTTTCCTTCCTGCACAAGTCGGGATAGATTCATAGTTGCTGTACGTTTATGCTGAAGATTAATTTGTGCTACTCTAACCATACTCGAGCGCAGTACTACACATTTCTCCATCAGCACTTATTGTATAGCACCTAGAAGATACCAAACACGTTGGATTATAATCGCCTATAGCAAACCCCGAAACGGGTATTAGGGACATGACCATCATTTGAATCCCACGATTTGAGATTAAATTCGATTAAATATTTTAGTCATGCCAGTCATTCCGTTTTCGACACGGAGAAATACCTTGACTAGAGGACTCCTGTATTCAGTCGTCTCTTATAACATGGAAGCAGGAGTCCAGTGGATCAATTCTTGGCTGAGATACTTCAACCCACCGGGTGCTACAAGGCCTCTTGGCTGATTTGGTCCGGAGAAAGATAATAGACAGTTGTCCACCTTCTAACCACAAATGTTTCAATCGCCTTTTACGACATGGGAATAGAAACCCAGTTCTACGATTCTTTGAAGAAATACTTCAAGAAATTTCAGCCCACCGGGTACCACACAGCTGATACCTTAGATCCAATTTCGGGAGATTTTGTAGAAAAGAACTCATTCGAATAGCACTATCCACTGGTGGTATATTTGTTACTGAATATAACCGTTCTGTGGTATATAAAATTGCGTTAATTCGACGCTGAATTAACTATGACTAATGTACACTTCAAATCATACGAACACATGTTGATACTTTATGAAATCGATGATCAATAAGCATTAAAATTGTCAAAAGGGCCCACTTTCTTTTCGATGTCTAATTTGGAAACACTACAGCTGGTTCCGGGCATCATGATTCGAAGTTGTTCGAAATTGTTATCATTCAGTTTATCCTCAGCTGCACAGAAATTTATATTTTGCATCAGTTGCATGGAGAAGAAAACACGTTGATATTCTTATTAAGAAGCTTTACGTGCTAGGAGCATCTGATAAGCTTACGATGTGGTTACACTCTTATCCAAACCACAAAATACCTTGGGTGAAACCGATTTTTTATGTATCAGCTCCATCTGTCAGTAGCCCAGGTGTACCGCAAGGCAGCAATCTGTGTCTATTGCTTATCACACAGTTTTTAATGATGTAGTTCTAGTGCTAGGTTCCGGATGCAAGTCAAGGACTGACGCAGACTGCAGGCACTGTTGGATCACTTTGTTACAGAGAGTCAGTGAAATATGTAACTAAGGTATAATTCTTGATCACAAAGTGTTCTTAAATTCTCACGTGACTATGAAAGTTTCCAAAGCAAACCGGCAGTTGAGGTTCATTTCGAAGATTTCAAGGGATTTTACGGATCCGTCTAAAATCTCTATACTGCGCATTGGGCATCTAAGCACTTTGAACTCCACATTATCTAACTTGGTGTTTAAATTTAGAAAAATTCATTAAACGTTCATGTGCTTAGTTCTGAGAAGAATACTTAAGATGTCGTCGTTGTATTCAGCCACCTACTATCTTGGTGAAAATTATAAACTGAGTGTATGATGCGCCAAAATTTCTGTATCCCGCCGAAATCTCTGAGCAGCGGAAAAGCGATACATCGTTACTATTGACATGGTTTCATCGAACATCTTTTGGATTCTACAACCCACTATCTTCAACGATTCGGACCGTTTCTCGTGTGGACAGTGTCTTTGAGTTTGGCTACTCCTCGAAAACATTTACAAGCAAAATAAGCAGACTGCAGCTTCTGTGATAGAAACTTGATATGTAATTTTACTGAACACTATACATCTTACAGTTACGAAAAGTTTGATTTTTACTCCCATGTGACGGCGGAGTCTGGTATCTACTATACTTTCATATTGTCACGTTGGGAAAATCTTAAATTTTTGGCCTCTAAAGAGAAATATAGCATAGTGCGTATTGCATTCGCTTACTAAGCCAATCAACGTTTCGATTTCTTAAATTCTCATCAGCTTAATCAGAGCTCCTTTTCTTGCAGGACATCGCGCAGGACTAGGAGTTTGGTAAGAAACACAAATAGTACTTCCGTTTATGGCGCTAGCATCAACCCGGCGCTAGCTTAATCCGGTCGTTACCATACGCGACATTCAAACGCACACGCAATAAGACACGCGAACTGTAACACACAAACGTTCGAGCTTTTCGCGATTATACAATTTCAGTCGCAAACACGATCATTCATACATACCTACGTTCACGATCACTCAATCATAAGGGTACTATAGTTGAAGACTTCAGTTCTTATGAATCGTATACTTCAAATTAAATATCAGAATAATGGCCCGCGCGAAGATTCAAAATCCTACGCGAATATGCAAACTACTATACAATTATATAAACGACCATGCGATCGAACAGTTTAGCATATAAGCGCTTGCGCTATTCGCGATGATACAAGTCTAGCGAAGGTGAACATGCAATTGCCATCATTCACGTAAACCACGCTAACCTACGGGTGTTAACAAGAACCTGTCATGCTATTGTCGTTCAATGTTGTTTTCCATTTCATAATTGAACAACTTACACCGTTCTCAAATTGTTCATTACGAAAATCAGAGCTCTGTGAGGAATGTGTGCTATGGTCGACATAATCGGCCAACTGAGTCCACTATGCGCCACACAATCGAAAAGTTAGAGTCGCAGTGTATGTTATTAGATGATAAGCGACCAAATCGACCACATCCAGTACGCAGTGAAGAAAATATAGCGGTGGTGGCCGAGATTGTACGCAATGATCGTGAAGAATCGATGATGACATCGCTCTCAACAACTGGACTGGTTACTGCTCAGTTCTTTAGAAGCAGTAAACATTTTTACAGAATAGTTCATTAAAAATCAGAGATTTTTGTTTTGAGCTACTTAAATTCTATTTTCCTGAAAAATACTATTTTGTTTGTTTGTTTATTTGTTGTGCCGTCACCAACAGACCCCTTGGCCCCAATGGTGGTTACTTAAACTAATTACATTTCAGAATACGAATTTTTTTAATTTTTATCGAATTCCTTGTCAGGTTGAAGTCAAACGCCGTCGCCACACTGTTAAACACACGCTGGAGTCCGGTAACAGCGCTCTGGTGCCCATACTTAGTTCTCCTGAACGGGACTCGCAGAAGAGAGTTATTGCGCAGAGCTCGAACGCGAGCTTGAAGATCGAGGCGTCCGAGGATTGTAGGGCAATCCACCCTGGCAGACAGTAAGTCCGAGACGAACAGGGCTCGAGAGCAGTCCCTCCGGATGCTCAGAGTATTGAGCTGTATTAATTGACAACGGTTTTCGTAGCTCGGCAGCTGAAATCTGTTTTGCCAAGGAAGATGTCGGAGTGCAAAGCGTATGAACCGGCGTTGGACGGCCTCGATTCTGTCGACACCGTTCTGGTAGTAAGGGTTTCAAACAGCAGAACAATATTCCAGTGTTGAGCGAACCAGCGCACAATAGAGAGATTTTAAACAGTATACGTCCTTAAAGTTTTTCGCTATTCGGAAGATGAACCCAAGCTGTCTTGAAGCCTTATCCACAATGGATGATGTATGTGGTTTGAACGTTAGTGCCGAATCCATGATGACTCCGAGATCCTTGACGTTGAAGTGTCTTGGAATACTCGAGTCGAAGAGATGGTAGTTAAACTGAATCGGATGGCGTTTCCGCGTGAACGTAACGATTGAGCATTTGCTCGGGTTTAAAACCATTCTGTTTAGATCACACCACGTGCTAAAGCTGTCCAGTTCCCTCTGAAGAAGCTCGGCATCGGTTTTATCCCGTATTTGTTGAAAAATTTTCATGTCGTCGGCAAAAGAAAGGCGGGGTCCTTGTAATTTGATGTTGACGTCATTAAAGTAGAGAAGGAATATCACTGGACCGAGATGGTTTCCTTGTGGGATGCCGGATGTAGCGAAGAATGGTGTAGATAGACAGTCCTTAATGCTGATTTGGAGTTGCCTTCCATCGAGGTAGGAACGAAACCAGCGCAGTAGTTGTCCATGAATACCGAGTTTGTCCAGCTTCGCTATTGCGATATCATGATTGATTTTGTCGAAGGCCGCAGATAAATCCATGTAAATCATAACAGTTTTAGCCTTCGCCTTGAAAGGTTGTGTTTGCTGATTGGTTGTAGCAACCAAGGCTGTGCAAGCCGTGAATAGGCTAGAAGTTTGTGTACCGTGTCAGTATTTGATGCCGTGTTAGTGCGGAGACAGGCAGGATTGTTGGCTACGAGAGCGGTCGTTTGGTGGTGGTATCACGCGATAAGCAGTGTTGGTGCGAAGGCAACGGAGAAAACAGAGTTGGTTGTTTTTTCAAGGAAGCGTGATCCAGCTCAGCTTCAGCTTCAGTTGGTTGGTAGAACGATAGCCCAAGTCATGACCTTTAAATATCTCGGAATTTGGTTCGATTCTAAAGGTACATGGGGAGGCCACATTAGGTATCTGATAAAGAAGTGCCAACAAAGGATAAATTTTCTCCGAACAATAACCGGATCTTGGTGGGGTGCTCATCCAAGTGACGTGATAAGATTGTATCAAACAACGATACTTTCAGTAATGGAATATGGGTGCTTCTGTTTCCGTTCAGCTGCAAACACTCACATTATTAAATTGGAACGAATACAGTATCGTTGTTTACGAATCGCCTTAGGTTCTATGCAATCGACACATACGATGAGTCTTGAAGTTCTAGCGGGAGTTCTTCCCTTAAAAGATCGATTCTGGGATCTCTCCTCTCGTTTACTTATACGATGTGAGGTTATGAATCCACTTGTAATTGAAAATTTCGAAAGACTTGTCGAGCTTCAATCCCAAACCAGCTTCATGACACTGTACTTCAATCACATGTCACAAGAAATAACGCCTTCTAGTTATGTTCTGACATGTGTTAATATACTAGATACTCCCGATTCCACTTTATTTTTCGACACGTCCATGCAAGAGGAAATTCGTGGAATCCCGGATCACAAGCGCTCTCTGGAGATCCCTAAAATATTCATAAGTAAATACCAACACATTGACTGCCATAAAATGTTCTACACTGATGGGTCACGAATCAATGAGGCCACTGGCTTTGGTATTTTCAACAATAACACCTCGATCTCTTTCAAGCTTGCAGAACCTGCCTCTGTTTACACAGCCGAACTAGCAGCAGTTCACTATAGTCTGGAAATCATTGATACTTTACTTCCGAGCCATTATTTCATCCTCACAGATAGCCTCAGCACAATTAAGGCACTACGCTCATTAAAGCTTGATAATCACGCTCCGTTCTTTTTGAAGAAGATACGAGAATACTTAACTAAATTAACAAATAAATCTTATCAAATTACCTTAGTGTGGATTCCCGCTCATTGCTCCATACCGGGTAATGAGAGAGCGGATAATTTAGCCAAAATAGGGGCGCTGGACGGTGACATCTATGAAAGACCTATTGCCTTCAATGAATTTTATAGCGCTTCTCGTTAGAGGACGCTTACTAGTTGGCAAACATCATGGGACAATGGAGATCTGGGACGGTGGTTGCACTCAATTATCCCTAAAGTATCAACGAAGGCATGGTTCAAAGGGTTGGATGTAAGTCGAAACTTCATTCGTGTGATGTCTAGACTCATGTCCAACCATTATACGTTGAATGCGCATCTCCGCCGTATTGGGATCGCAGAAGATAATCAATGTGCTTGCGGAGAGGGTTACGAAGACATTGAACATGTTGTTTGGTCTTGCACTGAATATCGTGAAGCCAGATCCCAATTAATAGACTCCTTACGAGCCAGAAGAAAACCACCCTATGTACCTGTTCGTGATGTCCTCGCTTTACGAAATCTTCCATACATGGGCCATATTTATCATTTCCTGAAAACAATAAATATTCAAATATAATTATCCCCACAATGTTTCTAGTTTTTTCCCTTGCTACCCACAAACAATTTAGATTTCTTCGCAGTTAGTTAAGTTAGATAAAACGATACAAATAAAGAAAAAAAATAAACAAAGATTACAGAAAAACTATCAATAGGTTTACAATTAAATTCAAGAAAATACAGTATAATTAAAAACATTCAAAATGATGATTATCCTCAGTATTAGCCAAAGTGAAAAATAATCGAAGCTCTTTTTTGACGGCTGAAAATGAACCTGATGTGACTCACGGTGAATAGAAAAAATATTCATTCAAATACCCATGTTATTCATTCAGTTGAATATCGTACAATATATTCAATTCACTAATTATCTAGGAAAATGTTTTCAAATGCCGGTAAAGCATATGAAACAACAATCATCATCGCTTACATTGCGCCAGGGCCTACTTTGATGCATTTGATTCGTTGCTGCATGGTCGCTTCGTGCAATAATCGGAGACGAATGAAAATCTGCATGGATGAATGGGCGGCTTGTTCGTTTGACATTTTCAGCTGCGTCACTGAATATTGAAAGTGAATGCGGCTGAATATGATCAATTTTCATTCAATGAATTTGAATATTTTTAACTCTGGTATTAGCATTAGAAAGTGAATTTTTTTATAACGTGATAGTCTTAAGAACCTTTGTAACATGTTATGTAAAAAAACCCCCGGCGTAAAAAAGCTTTTGCAAATACCGTGTCAAATAAACGTTTTATGAAAAAAAAAATCCATTTAAATAGCATCGGTTTGCAATCCGTCAGCGAATCCATCGAGTACATATGTGGTGAATGAGAGCAGGTTAGACGTTGTCGATCGTTTAGGCATAAAGCCGTGTTGATCGTCTGCAATGTAGTGTTTGCAGTGAAAGAAAAGAGGGTCTAAGACAACCAGCTAGAATAGTTTTGATACTGCACTTAAACACGAGATTCCCCGATAATTGTCAATGTTCGATTTGTTTCCTTTTTTGTGAACTGGAAATATGTGCGCTGCTTTCCAGCAGGAAGGGAATGTTCCAGTATTGAGTGATAGCACAAAGACTCGCCGAAGTGGTTCAAGAAGCCCGCTGATGCACTTTTTGACAAAAATCGAGGGAACGCCATCTGGGCCCGGGGAACTAGATACTTTCAGCTTGGAATTTGCTGCAAGAATGGCAGCATTATCGACACAAATTCGGTTGATGGTTCGTCCTAGAGAAGGAGTTAGATTTGAAGCGGCAGCGACTTGTTGTGGGGAAAGGTTCTCGTTGGAAAAAACGCTTGAAAATTTGTCGGAAAACAATTTTCTTTCGAGGCGTCACAATATCAGGCCTTGAAATTGCCTGCAGATACGCAATTTATACAACATTTCTAGCGCTATTTCTCTTTTCGATACACATATTTTGTTGATCAAAATGAAAAATGAAAATGAAAATTTTCAATAGTTATTTTATTTTTATAGTAAAACGAAATAAAATACCCAGCAATTTGAACGTTTTCAATCTAGGTCTATCAGTACTTGTTTTAAAAATGCAATTTGACGAAAGTTATTCGAAAAGCTTTAGAAAAAGTGATCACCATTTTTCCGTGTGGGTGTTGTTGGGTGTGCATGACGTAGTTCCCATATACTGGGCTCCGAAGGTTTCAATTTTTGCAACTTCACACAAAGTTAGGAGAGTTCGAAAACAATTCGTTTTTTTTGCTCCAACACATTAAATAAATCTAGTTTTCTTAGGACAAATTATCAATGAAGTGATGTCTGAGTCAGTTTCGTAGGGAACCTAACAGTGCATAATAGTGAAACGATAGTGAATTTGTAGGATTTTTTTTCTTTGGAAAAATGGGTAATTTTGAATAGTATGTTTGACTAGAAAATTTTAGTTCTTCATTTCAGCGCATAGAGGACGCCAACACTAGATTTTCATCGGAGAGAGATAGTATAGACCTGTCTGAAAAAATAGGAATCGACTAGCGATTCCCCACCATGCATTATTAGTCCCATCTGGCACCGACTCAGACATCCACTTCGTTAAATGTTTATTAACTTTTCTTGGCAATGCACTGGATATATTTAAAGTTTACGACAAAGTTAAAGGCAATTAAATTATCTTTCTTGTAGTTCCTCGGAGTGATAATCTGATGCAGACAGTGACACGTAGGAGTGAAAATGTGAGTCAGTGGAATTTTTCCATGTAAATCGAAAAATGCCATACAAACTTCAAGCAAGTTGGTCCGCTAGCTAAACTGGTTTGATGTGGTCCAAATTTGGAGCATACATAGGAATCCATGCAGTTGAAGCTTGGTGATTTCTTTCATGACATCACAATACAGGTAATGAAATTAAAATTAATGCTCGATGCTTTCGATCTAAAAATGAACTTTTGATTGGGCTTGCGACTAGCTTGTAACGAATTTATCAATCAAGGACGTTGACTGTCATCACTTTTATGCAACTTGGCGGTCTGGTGAAGATTTTGTACACCGTATCACCTTACGCTGATAAACGCCTTGCACGATACATCGGTGGTAATATTCTGGGGGAGAAATCGATAGCTGGTTTTCACTCTATCCCTTGTTTGTTTTCCACCACCCGTCCAATCTTCCTATAAATTTTCCTACAAGCTCAGCCACAAATATTTCAAGTTGTTTTTCAACGTAAAAATACCACTTGAATGCCATCAATTCCGGTGATTAATCTCCGACTCAGGGAACTTTCCATCGGTAAAGGAACAAAAAAAAACAAACGAGAGCAAGAAAGTTCTACACTTCCTTCCGTGGTTTTAAATTGTAGTAGAATAGAGTGGGGAAACATTCCGGCAAAATCCATCTACCATTGCTGCAGTGCTTTTTCTGACAGACTAATATGGATGCAGAAAATACTTTTAACAATATTTATTGTGAGTGTTGAACAGAGAATGGCAGATTTGATTTAAGCGGTTGGCGGATTGGACCAATTCAGGATAAAAAATCTTTTGAGTTTAAGACTAATTTCCCCAATTATACCCGACAATAACTGAGCATTCCTACAACCAGGAATGTAAACCGTGTTATGAATGAAGGACAACAGAGAAGTTTTGCGTTGTTCCACGCAGGATAATAAATCATTATTACATGCCAAGATGCTGTTGAAAAGCGTGTTTTGTTCGGTCGCAATTGTGGAACGATTTCAATTGAAATCCTCTTGTGTTATGATCGGTTGAAGGTCAGCTCGGTAGCCGTTCATTTTTTGCTTTGTCTCCGTTGAAACAAAGCATTCCTGCTGGACGTTTTTGTTTCTCGGAGGTTCATGTTGACTGAAGTGGTCTATTACTAATATTTATTTTTAATTTTTTTTGCAGGTAAACAGCAGAACTCGCTCGTAAGTTGTAAGTAAATCGTCGAAACAGCCAATTCAAATCAAGCCTTTAGTGAACATTTTTATCCAATCTAATGGAGCACAGATTACGATTACGCGCTCCAACTGTTGATCTGATCCAGTTCAGGATCTTCTGGAGCCCCAATGCAATGGCTTTAACACTGCCATAACGGAGCAGACCGTTTTTGATGGGGCACTAAGCCTCAACCTACATCACGATTCTCGTCTTAATCGGACCGATCGTATACTTGGTCATTTGGTTGGAATGGCCAATTTTCCCGCAACGCTCTCCTATTAGTTAAACCTGCACGCCCAACGTCGTGATCCGCTCCGGACATAGCAATTGCTTCAAGTTGAACACGCCAACGAGCGTAGGGTGTCCTTTACCATTTAACGGTGTAGTGTTAATTCGCTCGGTTCGCAATAAGAGTGCGTGGGTCTTCGAAATTGTTTCCTGTGCTATTGGATTCTTCAATAAGCGAAATGCGTCTCTATCTATTACAGTGAAATTTATAGGTCATGTTAAAGATGACTTCTAAAATTTCCAAGATAGAGCTAGATTTAACCATTTTAATAAAACATTTTCCTGAATTAATATATTAAGAACGGGTACATCTCATGTGACACTCTCTGATACGAATAATCAGAGAAACCTTGGGTAAATCCAAGAAAATATTTAAATACCGAAAAATACAGAAAGGGACCTGCTTAAGGGTGCCACCAATTCCCGATAGGCGTGAAAGAATTTCCAAATTCAAGAGGCACCCCAACCGACTGCCACCACCTTCATGCCGGTCGACGGTTGGCCGAGGTAGTAACACATAGTTAATAGATGATTTAGTTCTTATACTCCGTCATGTGTGCATGTTTTTATTTGCAATGGCAGTCGAATGCAAGGTGTGATTGTGCGGTAGTAAAAAATCTATTAACTATTTCCGTTATGCATCCAGACGCAGCCGATGCGAATGCTAGCTGGCAGCCTGCTGTGGATTAACTGGCGAATGGTGAAACGAAGTTAGGGGATACCATGCCAAACCAACCAACATCTCATCCATTAGGAAAGCGAACTGCAGTTGAGAAACAGACGTTACCAGGAGATGCACTTAATCGCGAATGACTTTACACTATCCGTCCTCGTGTACAATAATAAATTCTCTCATTAATCAGTTTCTTTCACAACCGGAGCACACTTGTGATGTGTTGCGAGCGGTGTTTGCATGGTGCACATTTATTTAAAGAAATGTTTTAGAGTATTATGTTGGATATAAAAAATAATATCTGAAACTGAAGATTAACAATTAGGAAAGAATAAAAGAACCTAGGCTTGATATAACTTAGGAAGTAATGTTTAATGATAACAATATTGTAGAACATTGTTGAAGTGGAAAATATGATGTACAGATGAGGCTGAGACATTGTTGTCCCGATTAAATAATAGAATCTACAATTCCAAATCCGGTCTCATCGAAGTACGATTCGCACGAAGTCAAGTGAAAGGTGCATTCCGGTCATCAAACTGAGTTCCAGAGATAGAAAGGGACGTGTAGTCCATCACATTTCCGGAAGTAACGTCGAACGTATTTTTGGCAGTACATAGGATAGAAAGGATCTTCGCATGCTGGGTACCGGTGAGACCGTTTCATGTACCTCATCCAAATATTTTTTTATGGCAAATGGTCTGTATTAAGCAATAACATTTTTCGCCTTTCGATATCTCCGTCATCTATGAAAACTGCTTCCGAGCGTTTTCCTTAAGTAGATGATAGGACCATTATGAAATAAAAGGACGTTGCCAGCTGTGTGAAGTTGAGCGAGTCTACGTCATTGTAGATCGTGTCGAGGTCTGATATGGCAATGTGGATATGATCAATTCTGCAACTCCATCTACGATTTGTGCAGGTGTTCGTGCTATTATAGAAATAAAAACATACTAGCTGACTACACTGCTGGCGTCATTAAAACTTTAAAAGGAAAGAGCGACCCAATCTTCATTGTGTCGAAAAATAGTTTGAAAAGCATTATTGGATTAATATATCCATCACAAGTAGAACATTCTAGAGCTACTTATTTCAGCCAACTTTAGCATACGGATTAATGTCAAACGCATATACAAATCATGAGTCACTGGCGACAGACTGTTATAGTGTAATGTTTGCCCTATTGTAATGCATGATCAAATGGAACAGACAAACGAATCCGCACTGTGCTATGTTTCTCCTTAGAAGAGAAAATTTAGGTAAAAACTATTTTTCTACACTAAGGAAAATTGTTTAAAACCACTGCAAGATGCACTATGCTATATTTCTCTTTAGTGGAGAAAACATTTGGTAGAAACTATTTTTTCACCACTAAAGAAAAAATTGTTTAACCATCTTTGCGCGTTAGGGAAACAAAACCTATAACTAAATCAGTTATGGAATCTTTATTCATTTTTGAAGCTAGCGTCAATCCGGTGCCATCTTAGTCCTATCCCTTAATTAGTCTCGGAATCTGATGTGATGAAGCCGAAACATGAATTTCACAACTAATTTAATCGAATCCGGCACATACGCTTCCAAACTCAATTACATTAGTCCGGATTAGAACGCACCAAACTGAGCGGTACTGATGTAGTTTATATCATGTTTTTAGGTTTCGAGTCGTCCACAAAATGATTGCACTACGCAGAAACCATGGCTAAAGCTTAATTCGTTGTCCAAATTGAAAGAAGATTCTGTTTGTGATATGTAATATTTAAAACAGTTTCGAGCGATTCGTTGGGTTAAGTTTATTTTCTATAAACGAATGGCATTTTATCTTTTAATGGCACTCTTCTTTCTCAGCTTTCTTCTAATTTCGTTACATTTTCATTAAATTTTCAGCAACTTCAGATTTTTTAGCTGCTGTTTCCTAATTTCCATGAGTGTGACATATTGCAGTCTTTGGACACAGAATTTGTCTTAATGGGGATCTATACAACTCCAAAACTGCTTTCTCATAACGGAACGATGTCAAATCAGACTAAAATACCGTAGAATTACAGATTTTTTTTTCTCTAAAAAGACATAGTTGACATTTTTGAAGGCTCTCTGTGTGTTAATTTCCTAGTTCATAATCCCTGTTGTGACATAAATCTGACAACATTTGCCGCAACTGCAAATTGCTTTCCACACTAAAAATTTTGATTTAGAATTATTGTTAGTGTGTATTTTGCTCTGATATTCAACAGATTTTCGACAATTTAACTTGAAATGATATTAGTTAAGCTTATAAATTAAAATCTTATAAGTTTTGTTTTTCCTGGGCAGTATATATCCGAAAACGCAGGTTTCTTATCTTACTCAGTGCATAAGCTAAACATCCCTCCGCTGCTATAACAGAGCAAACAATCAAATTTACCTGTGCGTCGCTTTCTATACTTGCAAAACAACCATCGCAAGGGTTTGTATCTACTTGGAGGTTGATATAACTATTATACTGCCCCGGACTGCTCATTCTTGAATCATTTCATATTCTCGTCGCGAAAATAATCGACAGTTTTTAGTTGTATCCACATCTTGTTTAATACTCTTAATTTTGTTCTTCGAAATTCCTGGTGCTTTTCCTTTCGCTAATTTGTCTTCATTTCATATTTGAATAATGCATGTTTCTAGACATATTCTCACTACTCGCCTATACGATGCTTCTAAAACGCATTTTAGGTACCCAATGAATCTCCTGGTGCCGAGCAACTCCTAAATTCTTGAATCACGGAAAATTTTCAGCACAATTTCGTTTAACTATTCCTACTAATAATCTTGTTCCTCCCGTGACTCTTGTTGAATGTGCAGTAGTATATGCGGACCCCAGCAAAACAAGTATAGGACTAACATTGTTTCCCTTTCCTGCTGCAAGGACACGTTTGGGCCTGGCCAGCACTGGAATTAATCAATAAAAAATGTTACTGGTATTACCAGGAGTTGTACATTGAAGGCAATTTGCTACTGTCAAGCCTTATCATCTATTGATTCTTTGTACCATTTCAGCTAGTCCCGATCAATAACGGAGTAGCAACTACGGGTGGTTGCACAAGTTCATCGCTTCCACGTACGGCACTGCATGACCTGACACCGCGAATAAATGTTCGCGTTATCAACAACGTATGTCAAAATACGGAGAAGTGAATACCGTTAGGAATGATACTTGGAGGAAGTTTTTCCCAGGTCTTTCCAAGATTGCGCCCGTCAAAACCTATCCAATATCAATCAATCCAACACCTGAAATAAAGCAGATCCTTACGTGCCGACTCTGTTTCCAGTCGCTAAGCCAGCAAAAACCTTGCGCAGAAGCGCTATGGAAATTCTATCTGTTGCAGCAATAATCAAAGTAATCTAATACTACACAAGAAACGGTTGCTAAAACATAACTGAGGAGCAGTCTGTAACAAATACTAACGTACTAGGTGATATCAATAAAAATCGTAATCGAGTTTGCTTTGATAATGTTATTTTTCGAGCATTTACTTAGGGTGGCATCGGAAAACGTTGAGAATACTCAGATATTAGTGTGAACTAATTTCTGGAATCTAGAGAAAGCCTGCGTGAGATAAAAGTAGTCAAGAATCTGTAGCTACTACATTTTTACGTCTCAAACAGTTACTTGAAGTATGTAGAATGTTTTAAAAGACCGTAAAGAATCTTTTAAATCTCTTAAACCACCAAAAGCAATAGGACTTCTTCTGATCATTGTAGGACTTCCTTGAGTTTCGAATAAATTCTCCTATTAGAGTGGCACTTCTTGGAAGATTAGTGGCTTTTTGTAAGACTTTCTTGATTTGCGTAGAAACGCTTTGAAGTTCTAGAACTGTCCTAAATTTCTGAAGTTAGTAGGAATTTCTTGTAGTTTTTCCCTTTGTTAAGATTTTTAAAATTAAACGTAACATTATTTTGCTCTTAGTTATACTATCGAGATAAAATGTACGTAATAAGGGAGCATATGTTATCGATGCGCACCTACATCACTAAAAAAATTAATCAAAAAAAAAACAAATAAATACTTTCCATTTTGCGTGGATAAATCAATAGCTAAATTTGTTACTTGCCACCAGCATCAGTATCCAAATATTTCTCTACGTATAACATAATCCTGGATTAAATCTAATAACCACTACATTCGATATTGTAAAATAACACGTGACCACGTGAAACGGTGAACTTATGTTTGGTTAACAGAAATATGATCGAGCAAATGCTAGGTTCGAAATTCGAACCTACTTTGATCAAAGTAAATGATTTAGCATACCGATTTGAACAAATGCTCAATAAGTTTACTTGGCTCGAACAAGAAATAGCATAAGCATCTTCTCAGTTTATTCATATCACCTAATAACGATCACGCCCAGTACTTCGAAACTAACAGCCAGCAACAACATCGACGTAGCGACGATTTCACCTAGTGTCCCCAAACTAGCAACCAGCATCACCAACAAAGAAGCAAATACCGAAGAAGTCGGATACACAATAGGGAGAGCCATAAGACGAAGAAACAAAAAACAACATGAGAGAACAATAGAAAGCAGTAACGCAAGCGATACGTACTGAATGGCCACTAAATTACAATGGCAAAGGTAGCTTATGCTTCTTCGTCAACAAAAAGCACACTGCGTCAACAAGCCTCGACGGGCAGCGATTAAATTCAGCATTCTTTCTTCTAATATTTATACACATAAAAAACCCACGACTCACTTGCTGGTTGATGTTTTTGCAGTCATTATGAGCTGACTGGCTGCATTAAATTTGGCAAGTATTTGTTGAATCGAAGACTGTTCGTTGGATTGGTTTGCTATAGATGTGTAATGCATTCTCCTCAGCTTCTTCTGTGTAAGCTTTTCCATGGTGTGTCGTCTGATTACAGTACTGACATGAAGGGATCTGCCATTCATGGGTGCATTGCATAGTGTGGTTTGTTTAACTTTAGTCCCGTGAGTATTTGATGTACATCTCCGAATTGAGACATGGTTTTTGCAATAGCCTGCAATAGAAGGTTGCGCGTTGTTAGGCCATGGAGCCTTACCTCTATTCCAGCCTGTTATTTACACGGGGATGGTAATGCCTGTAAAATGAAATTTTTGGTTTGGTATAGCATGTTTAATGATATCAATACTGAATTGTGCAAGTAATGATACTGAATATGGGCGACTTCCGAAAGCTCAAGCTCCATTTTCACCCACAGAAAATATTCCTCCTCACAAAATATCGGCCATGTAGAACAAAATTTGATATCAACTAACGCACGGCAGCTTCACTGCTAACTGCAAGAATACATACAATTTTCCACCGTCACGCTAACGCTAACGTGTCCATCAAATAAACGAACTGATTCAATGTTTTCACTGCTCTTGAGACAATGCACATTGACAATGGAGGACTACTATTTATCGTTCACTTTGCTCGTTTATAGCACTGGGCAGAAGGATAGGCTCTAGGAAAGCGTGCGTATACAATGCTTTCGCAAAACAGTCTCATCCTTAATAAAAACATAACGGTTGAAATTAGCACGTGTTTAGGATACTTCACTATATGGGGAAAAGTGTGTGTATGCTTTTGTTTATTAGGGATGATGAAGATAAAATATTAAATGTTTCAAAAGCGTAACAGTGTTAAAAATGATGACTTATTGGACAATTTTCTTTTTTCAAAATTCATTCCTAATTGGACAACCGTTAAATCCCCCTCTAATCCATCCCGATTCAACGCGTGGAAAACAAGAGCAAAAATAGCAACCGTCAGGGGGACCTACATAAACAGGCTACACTGTTTGTTTTCTCTGCTAATGCGCTAATGCGGATGATGCATCATCCTACACCGATTGCCAATTTCAGATGATTATGGACGGAAATTGCACTATTTCTTTGGAACCTGTCCCGCCGTACGAACGACGGCCCATCAACGACGGTCGTGGCGTCGCTCACACTTCATTTCCTTAACGGACGAACGTGTTCCAATTTTCCGGTCAGCAGATGATTAACACTTTTTGTCTCCGGAACCAATTGTGCATTCTAAATGGACGGTCGTTTTGCTCAACCAGTACTCGGTGAATCGTGTGTGTTTCCTGATGGGTCAGCCACGGGAAAACGAGATTCGAATCAATGCAGCGTCATCAGCTGAAGTTACAGCTGGTAATTAATTATGTTGTCACAAAGCTTGTATTCAGTCAAATCTGTCGCGTTTGTACCGTTCGAATTGATGAATGTAGCGTTGTTCAATCGGAAACGTTTCAACTGTCTTCGTCCGGCCCAGCATTTATACCCAAGACGGTGGTCGCTTCCATTTGCACAGGATATCTGTTCGACTGGTTTTGCTATCTACCAATAACTCCTGGTCGATTTACTTCACTAATCCATAGAAACATGTTTAATATTTAATGCTGATAGATTTTTTTTGCATAAGGGGTTTCAACGATTGGAAATTATCCGTCGTTTTAAGACAATCTTTGTTTATGCTGAGAATCCAAATGCATAATAAAATTTTAAAACGAACAACTTCGAAAAAGATCAAACTTTTTACAACGTGGGACATTACGCGCGAAGTGGAGATACGTTTAATCGACCTTCACGAATTTCTTCCAATGTCGGAGAAACTATTCCCCTAAAGCTAATTTAATCCCTGGACCGGATTCGCACTGACAAGTGACAACTGCCCAAATGAGCAGCTGTAAACAATATACTCTAAGGAAAAACTGGACAAAAATTGGTTAATTTCGGTAAAGTTTGAATAAAATTTCACTAGCTTGAAAGTGTCGCAATAACTATCGACTCATCCTTTAATCTTAGTAATGCCGTGTCTTACATTATTAGATAGTTGACCGATGAATTGCGAAGCGACTGGATACAAGAAGCAAGTTGGCTGTTTCAATTATCAATTATTTCTACCATCATCTACATGAATTAGCGTAAAACAGACTTTTTCGTGCAGCCACAACCATCAATTTCAACTAAACTTTCTCGCATACAATGTTGCGATCGATACAGAAATAACTAACTCGGATCGGAGAACACGGTCACGTCGCTTGTACGTAAAGCACGAAGACAATCCCGATTACGGAGTGGCAACAATTTTAATAAGACACATTCTTGCTTTCGGCCTGCTTCTGATTGTGCATTACTTATAGTAACTGCATCCATAAGATAAATTGCCTACTTATTGGTGGTAAGCGAACGACCCTGATGCCCCGACCGGCAAAAGCCATAGTCTAGCGTGTGCCAGGTACACGCGAACAACAGACTAGACCGGGCGGTGGCATATCAGCGTTTTAAATCTGCAAACGGACTCGTTAAACAGTTAGGATCATTGAACACATGTAAACTAGAAACGATAGTCGCCGTTCGACGGAAGCTTCACCCTCCTCTCTCTCTACACATAACCGCGTGTACCGGTGGAAAGAGAGTCTCGCCGAATTCGTGCCGTGTTCCGCGTGGGCTGCTACGGACAACCAAACGATCTGTACTAAAACCTCCTAATTAGGCCTCGACGCCCGGTTAGACCCGCCACAGCGACGCGACCGGGTGGGGAAACTGGTTAATTTATTGCTTCTCTTGCGAATTTCGATCAACAACAGGTATTTGATGTATGGTTTAACTTGGATAAATTATAGTTCCATGCGAATGCGACTGTACGGGAAATGTACCGGCTTGTAGAAGGACTGGCTGGTTTTATCTGTTATTTTTTTATATTCTGGAAGATTTTTAACAGATTCTTAGATCGATGGACTCCCAGTTTGATTTTCCGCTTGAAGTTGCATCCAATTTTTACATTCTAATATATTTAAAACGGGTTTTACAAACCATGTTCTGATTTTCCGACAGTTATTTTTCGATCGCAATAATGCAATAAAGAACATTTTCCTGTTCCTATACTAATATTTATGAATAAATGATATCGAAGCTAAACATTCACAACTTTCTTTAATTTAAATTTAATTAGTATCAGAAATCAGAATATCAACACGAATCAACAATTAATCAAAGAAGCGAGGTCATGAAAATGTGGCTAGGGTTCGCTAGGATGTTGATACAGTCTATTATCTAGAGGTCAAATGGCTTCTTTCGGAGTGAATTATCTCAATCAAGAATTAATCCACCGAGTTCCTACTCTCATGTCGTATAAGGCAACATATATGAGTGCCTTTAAGTCAAGGTATTGCGCTGTGCCTATCACTGAATATATATCAGCTATTAACGGAGTATCTTGGGTCTTGCTCTTGTTGTTTCAAGCGAATCTTTGATGCAGTCCCTAATCAACCATTCAAGATTCGCTACAAGCGAGGACATGCCAACGTATTTGATATTTCCTATTTGTTGTACTATAAGTCCAATAGCTCGATAGAAATGAAAATTTTATGTTGAAAAGTTGCGTAACCCCGTCTTCGTTGTCTTCAACAAAATCCATGTGAAATGCTTTGTGTTGATATACTTACGAACAGAGCTATTGATGCTTGTCTTAGGGGAGCCCGGGGCTAGTTGGCGGTTGGGGTAAGTTGGCGGAACCCTCTTTTCTCCGTTTCTATTAGACATAAAGCGCTGTCCCTCGTTGTGTATCTAAGTAATGTGAAACACATTATCCAATATGTTTTTGTTGCGAAACATTATGTTTTGTAGAAGCTGTGGGCGATATTGTGTTTTTGAGCATACTTTGTAAATTTTCTTAAATTTAAACATTTTGGGTTATTTAAAGTGGTTTTCAATCTATTCCCCGAACGATTATATTTTTCGATAGTGCGTGAAAAGAGCTTTCAGCATCCGTATAGATATTATACCTATTCATACCCAAAAGCAATTTTTTAAATCCTTTATTATAAAATATGCGGTTGGGGTAAGTTGGCGGTAACGCACATGGAGCAAGTGAAAAAATAGTCATCATATATTTTTATTTCTGGAATTCACTCCAAAGTACGAGAAACGTTTTCTTATGTCTCTCGTCAATGCAGGGCACAATTATTTCAGCCAATAGCCTGAAGCTTTTGAATATGGAGTACGCGTCAAAGTCAAAATGACGGGGTATTGAGACTGAAATATGATGAAAAGTGTCGAATACTATACAGTTTTATTGAAAAGTCAATCGGCACATTTTATGTGGACCCCTCATGTAATTGTATTTCCATTAGATTGCTTATTTTCTGGCAGTCCGCCAACTTACCCCATACATACCGCCAACTTACCCCGAGGCTGGGGTACGTTGGCGGCTTTTCCGCGTCACATATTTTTGTCTCTAGAAATGAAGACAACGTATCAAACATTTTAAAAATTTTTAGAGATGTTGCCAACAGCCCACGCTTTCATACAACGTGTTCTATTTTGCAAGATCTACCAAAATCAAAGCGGTAAAAAATGAAAACACCGCCAACTAGCCCCGGTCTCCCCTACATTCGAGTTAACAGTTCACTATGTTGACTTCAAATTGTTTGAAATATTTGCTGCGTATTGAATCGTTCCCCTCCGATAGTTTCAAAAGGACTGTATCATTCTAAATGGGTTTCAACTTACAATCGGCAGTAAATCTAATACCCATTAATGGGTTATATACGAAGTTGTGGCGAAAAAGTGAGCTAAGTTCGTGATTTTTTAAAAGTGTTTTATGCAAATTTTATTTGAAAACGCGAAAGACAGTTCGTTGGTAGTACTATTGAAGTTCGAAAAAACAAGTTGAATTAAAAAAAATCAAGGTTGCCGGAGCTATGGCTTATCCCCCGAAACGTGTTTTTTTTTTGGCAGATGTTGGCGGTGAACGCTCTCCAAGTCGAGCCGCTCAACGGAAATCTAAAAAGTAAAAAGATTATTGAAGAAAAATGTATTGTGGTGTACTTGAACGGATTCGTTTCACAATAAAAAAAATTTCCTGCAAAAAAACATGTTGACCAAAAAATTGAGTGTTGTGGTGTTCAAAATTTTAAACAAAAATTCATTGCAAAGAATCGAAATTTTTGGATGAAAAAGGAACAGTTCAAGTACACCAGAATGTAAATACAAACAATTCAGAAGTAATTTTATGAAAATCGGATGAATAGTTTTTGAGATATCACGTTCACCGCAACGGTACTTTTCAAAAAAAACTTAGTTCCGATATAATTGCGTTTAAAGTTTTGTGTTAATTTCATTCGCGGAAGAACCAGTGCGTTGCGAACGGCTGTAGTTTGAAATCTGGTGCTCCGATCTGGATGAAATTTCGCACAGATATTTTCAAAAGTGTGTACTTTCAGAATATTCAATAGAAAAATTTCAATTTTTTTAAATTTTTTCAGCTTTGTATATAACCCCTTAAATCACTTGCTTGAAATATCAAATTGAAAGATTCAAAATTTGCGCGATATGGTAGTTTAAATAAACTGCTTTAGAAATCGAAGGACTGTTTTGTCAGTTCAATAAGAACTCGCATGGCCTTCGGATAATGCGGACGGGCTGCCGCTGTGCTTTAAAGCTAGCCGAGTGTGAGCCGATCTTCAAATACGGAATGTGTCGTGTAGAGGAAATCAAAACTCGTCTTTTTCCACATAAGGAAGAGCCGCTGTCATTTGATGTATTGAGAGAAGGCAGAAAAATGTAAATAAAAACGCAACATTTTTGTGCAGTTTTTCATGACCAAACTTTTGTTCAAAATGTATGAAGTTTCAGCCAGCGTCTAGCCAGTGTTGGACATAACTAGATCATGTTTTCATTCATAACAATCAATTTCAATAATGTAATGAAAGAGCAATTTCACAAAGAAAGATAGGAATTTCTTGTTACTAAGCGCTCAGTTCTCAATTTAAAATTGTAATGCTATAAAAAAAGCTTAAATAGTAATCAACCAACAACCTGATAAAGTAAAAATTAAGCATTAGCTCAAAAATGTAACCTGAAAATTTATTTCAAAATCGACAGTCTGATGCCTGCTGTTTGTTTACACTTTTCTGCTTTTTCTCTAAACTTTTTGAGGTGGCGCCAGTATACACGGGAAGGTCCCATTGCAATGCACAATGCACAGAATGCGAATTTAGCAGGAATTTTAACTTTTTGCTAAAATTAAATGACTTAGCCTTACAATATGTTTGGTAAAGTTGTTGTACTTTGCAAGGCTCTTCTTTTTGTTTAAACCGATGATAGGGTGGTTCTAAATTTAGCAATATTTAAAATAGAACTTTTTAACAGTTTGAGATAGAGCTTCTGTCTTCGATGAAGTTGTAGAGCAACACATTTTAGACAAATTTGCTAAAGACAAGCAAGCTCTAGCTTTTATATTTTCCATTACGCGAGAAATTCAAATGTAAGCTTTAGGGTGTTCCTTAAAAAACGGTTTTATTTCTATAACTTTTGAAGTTTTTATTTTACGCTAAAGTACTTTTTGGACAACTTGAAGATTATTTTAGTGGGCACAATTTGCTTCAAAACACCAACTAACTTTTTTCGTTTTAAAGTTATAAGAACTTTTATATAAGAAATATGTCTTTCAAATAAGATTCGATTCAGGCACTGAATATTAAATACTGTAGCTTTCATATGAAATAGAATGTTTTGTAGTATAGATCACCAAAAAATGGCAAACACGATATTTTTTTATATCTTGCAATATTTACTCAAAAAATAGTTTATTTCTAGTAAAAAGTATATATAACTTTCTAACGAGCGAAGCTAGAGGTTCAATATATTAAGACAAATTGTTCTTCTTCAACAAAATATCTGAAAGTATTTCTAAAGTGATCTTAATGAAAAATCAAAACTGCAAAAGTTATACGAATAAAACCATTTTTTAAGAAACACCCTATTTTTTTTTGGTAAATTTCTTGCAAAATGAAAAGTACACGACAAAGAGTTTCAGTGTCTTCGACAAAGTTTTTAAAATTTCATTTTCTGCATTTTTCTGGAAGACAGCGAAACTCTATCTCGAACCATTAAAAAGTTAATTTTCTGATTTTAAAAAATTTACGACCACCCTACCCACTATTTAAAATAATAGAAAAGTATTGTAAATTCATTTTTATTTTCAACCTATCCTTCAGATGTTTTTCAGAGTTTTTGAAGACGAACATTTTCTTCTAATACAACAGAACTCTAGCTTTTATTATTCAGAAGATATAAGCACTTAACATTTCAAAAATAGATTTTTTTAATTCAATTTTATGAAATTATGAGTTATCTTTTATTTGCCCCAAATGAGTGGTATTGTTATTCCAAACAATCCCATTTTTGGCTAAAAAGTGCTCATAACTTTTCAACGGAAATAGCTAGATGTATGGTGCCTTGAAACAAATTATTCGCCTTGAAACAATCTTAAAGTTGTCTGAACACTACTTAAGTTTTAAATGAATACAGCAAAAGTTTTTGGAATAAAACTGTATTTCGAAGAAACACCCTAAGCTCCGACTTTAAATTTGTTGTAAAAGAAAAAGTAAAAAGACAGATAGAGCTTACATGTCTTCAGCAAACTTTTTCAAAATTTGTCGTTCTACAACTTTGCTGAAGGTCGTTTGGCTCTAGAATGATTAAAAAGTTAATTTTTTGATCTTGATAAAATTAGAACCACCCTAACTGTTGTTTTAACAAAAAGAGGGGGCTCATAAACTACGAAAACTTCTCCAAAGACTTAATAAGGCTAAGTTGTTTAGTTTTAGTAAAATCTCAAAATTCCTGCTAAATTTGCATTCTGGACCACTGTGTAATGGGTTGGTTGGAAAGTAGCAAAAAAGGGAAAAATGAATTTTAAAACCCCCAACAGAAGCTCGTTCGTGATTCATTCCTGCTAATTTCATGCATCGAGCTGCCAATCTTGAACAATTGTCGAGATTTTTACCAACCAACGTTTAAATTGTTTCAACTCCTCTTAAAACATTCTATATAAATACAAGAGAGTTCGTAGAACATTTGCTGTGCTCCAATAATTTCGTGTTAGCCCTTTATTCCACGCAACATGAAAGGAAAATCAAAGTGTAAGTGTAAGTGATTTTTTAACTCCATTGGTTTATTTTGTGGAGTTCAAAAATGCACCCTAATACCAAACATCCCGAAGTAAGTTTACACGTTATCTTTTTTCTTCAGTAACACTTTGTCCCAAACAGACACAAGGTGAATTTGAACTTTTGTGAGCTGATTTCTATCTTTTTCGTTCAAGCACAAACCGAGTTTGCTTGTCCCCGACATGCAAGTTGCTCATTAAGAGGTCCACCTATTAAGGTACCGCGTTGTTGCATAATATTTATGTAGCTTGCAAAAAAAAAGAATGATACGTTTATTTTACGATAAAAAATAAACACCCTCTCGTTACTCATTTCTAATGTCCTGCTATCAATCCAAACCGCAGAGACCCAACTTTCCGGTCCCACCGTCACTAATGACAGCGTTTCGTCTTGCCTCCCATTTTTCACACGCAATTCTATCACACCGCCGATACGGCAACTCCCTTTGTCGCTACTATTTATCTTCAACAGATCTGCGACAAAGTCCACGACGTCGGCTCTATTTTCTAGGTGAAAATATCCATTAACAACCTGAACCTAATTGCTACCCTGGGTTGTCTATGGAAACCAGCCCATCACTTGTGTCTTTTCCTCGTTTATCGACAGATAGCGGCGGAGGTGGATAGTGTCGCAAATTATGCCCTCACCCCGACTGTTACTGGTGTATACCCAAAGTTGATCATGGAGCGGTTAAATAAAATCAAGCCCCTTCCCTATTCGCTGCAACGGCTAATCTCCTGCGCGACACCAGACCCACACCGTTTGGTAGCGAATTTGCATGCACTTTTTTCACTTTGCGTGACACAAGCACACAAACACGAAAGCATGGCGGGATCAAATGCAATTTAATTAACATGATATGTTCAATTGATTCCAACGGACATAAGTTGGTCGGTTCGCTTGGCACTAAGACGTAGTTTTAATTGGCATCAACGACGACAATCAGAAGGGGTAATTTGTAATATTTTATCGGTCGTATCACGGCTCGTTTGCACACCATCTACCGAAGAGTCAAATCAACGGCATGGGTGTGATCTTTGTTTGATTTTAATATTTCTAATACGATTGTCGTCACGGAATTTTAGGCAAATCGCTATGGAAATTGTTGATCGGTGAATTCAAGGTCCGACAATGTCATGCATCGTTACATTACCCTTCAAACCTAATCCGAATTTACGCAGCTTTTAAGATTTGCTGCAAGCTTCTACAATCGACACCGCTAATTTACCGGTCATTGTACAAGTCACGTCAAATAAGGAGAGCACTGGAAGTATGTACTCTTCCGCCCAGATTCCGCTGTCCATCGTCTTGTAACATCCTACTCTTGCAAGCTTCCCGCTCGTAAAGTTCGCACAGTTCTCCAGAATGGGAGAAGCAATTTCGCAAATTGAGTTATCACAACGAGTTTCCTCTCTGGTAATCACCATCAGCTTCACAATCATCTTCAACAGAATCGTAACAAGTCACCAAGCAATGGTCGCAATTTTATCAACTGCTATTCGGTCCGATGTGATGGTTGATGATTGCGTCTTACCCGCCAAGAGATGCCGAGAAATGTGCACCCATTATCGGCCTGCGCGACCGAAGCGCGCGGACTGGGTCGCTGAAAAAGGAAACCGAACCATTTATCACCACCAACGGAGGAGTACCGAGGCTGATGGGCTCGAACGACGAAATGCCTTCCAGTGTGCACATTTTATTTATTTCATCTGTGATGTGATGTCCGCTATCCCCAAGCAGGCCGGATACTTCGGCTGGCGGTCCCAGCATGTACACTGCCATCTGTCATTACACCAGGAAGAAGGACAAGAAATGGACGATAATTGAACTGGTTCTATCAGTGATACTTTGGTACCTATTTGTTCGAACGGCAGAAAAATGGTAGCACATAATGCTCTCAGGAATTTTGTCCTACAACATTCATTTAAACTATTTCGACTTGGGTACTCTGATCGGTGTGACAGATTAATGTGGAACAATCGGTTCGGGTTATGGATTGGGACTATCCCATAAATTACACCCGTTAGCTGGATTGTTGGTAGCGAGAAAAAATAGGAGAACGTTGTTATTAAACAACTGGGGTTAATTAAAATTTGAAAAAAAATTGACTCACTCTTAGTCGTCAATAAAAAAGGGAAATAGGAGAATATAATAATTTGGGTTCCATACACACTAAGAAAAAACGAAAATTACATCCGACGTAAACAACATTGCGACGTATTTTGCTTTCTAATAAAGGAATTTTACATGTTTTGACATATGAAGTAAAATATTGTGTCTATTTTGATGTAGAACTCGGTTGAATGGAGATGTTGTGCTATCTTTTGACAAACGCTATTTTGGGGTAAACTAATAGATATGCCACATTACTTGTCTAAAAAAATCTCTACAAAGTGGCGTTTACAGAATTTTGACATTCTGCTTGGTTACTGAGATAATGCGAGAAACGTGCTGAGAAATTTATAATTTTTTGCTTCAAATGACTGTGTCTAGGGATTGACTCAAACTATCTTGATGTACAAGATGTTTTTCTATGGAAAACTATCTGAGAAACACAATGGCATAATCATTTTCAAAACAAAAATGCACGAATTGTGAGAAAAATGCAATTTAAGTTTTAAACTGTAATATGGCATATTTGGCAACACTATAACAAAAATAACTATTTTTTTCTAGAATCCCAGACTCATTTCCTTCAAAATGCACCTCACCGATTGTTTATAGACCAAATGAAGCCAAAGATATGAATAAAAGTTAATAATTGATAATTTTTTCTATGGAAATTTTTCCATGTACGATTATTCCACGCCATACAAATTTTGTCATCAATACACACCTATGGTACGTGTGAGTGCGACTTTTGTTTACAATTATAGTAAAAACTCGCATTACAGTCAACCGATTTTCGTAATATTTGGGAGATTAATACAGAATAGATAGAAGCATCAATTGTCTTCTTGGAATTGTTTATGCCATTTATAAGTTTCAAGATATTCAATCTCAAACTTTCAAAATCGTTTTTCTCAAAATGTGCAAAATGGCGCTTGTCATAAGATAGCCCAACAGCAACGAATTGTGAACAAAGCGTGTGTTAAATATGTTCTTGAATGTAAATTGGAGTGAATTGTGACGCTCCTTTTATGTGCATCTTGCGAGATGTAAATATTTTTAAGCGTGTATAACGTGATATAACCTTCATCGTCACTAGAAAGACCCTCCCCTTGGTTGACGGTATTGCATACATCATCAAGCATATTTCGTGCATCAGAGCTAAAGAATCTCTGACAGGCAGCTGCTTTAAGATGGTTATTGCATTACGCTTTCGATAGTGGTGTATCGAGGAGACCAAGAGGGTTTATGGGCCTTTTAGCATTTCTTGGTAGAAAGAATAGAAATGCTCTGAAAACCGACTTTTTAACCGTGTCCCGGACGGCCGAGTGACATATACCATTCGATTCAGTTCGTCGAGTACGGCGAATGTCTGTGTGTGTTTTAGAGAGTATTAAAACACTCAAAAACGCCCAGAGACAGGAAAAACTGTACAACAACCCTAACGTTTCAGGGAACGTGTTCGGGCTTCCATCACCCGACCCGTCAAAAACCTTTGCTCTTCTCCAGAACCTGATTCCTCCCCGGGGCACTACCTTACGGAATTACTTTGGGGAGGGGTTTTTATGTGCATAGCACCCACTCTAATTCATCTACTTAGTAGTTAGTTCATTCAGTAGGGTTACAGCACCACTCTTCGACACACCACCAGTTCTCCACCATCCACACAGACTGGCAATTTCTGCATGGCAGTCAGAAAGCTGGCTGTGAGTCGAGACTTAGTGCTCCTCCCCAATGAAGACAATCTGGGCGGCAAACTTTAGATTGTCTAATTTACGGTGCCCTTCCGCTCCTTTTTACCATTCAGCATTACGACTCGGCTCCCTTGTTCCATTTAGCACCGCAACTTCCTTCTCGCACCATTCACTCGTTGAGCTCCGGACTTGTTCGCAAACTACTTGGTCTAGTCTCCGACGATGGACCTAGCCTACTCCGACGGAGAATTCCCCGACAAGAGACGTTCTCCCGAAACCGAGCCAACCAGCCAGGTGTCGAGGTCAGTTCAGCGATTCCGGTGGAGCAGGGCGTCCTGTTCGCTTGTGCGCCAACGACCCGCAACTGGTGGGGTCTCGTCGCAGTCTACTCAGTCTTGTCCCCGGCGGTGTATCTAGTTTACGCCAGCGGAGAGTTCCCCGGCGAAGGAAGTTCTCCTGATACCGATTCTTCTTTGGTTTTAGCACCACAACTTCTTGAGCCCTTTGGCTCCTTGTCCGGTGTCATTTAGCACCGCAACTCTTTTAGGTCCTTTGATTCCCCTCTGGTTCATTTCGCTCAACTTCTCCGCTGAGCCATTCAGCTCACGATTTTACTCGGTCTAGTTCCCGACGAGAAAGGTTCTCCCGAAGCCGAGCAGTATATTTCTCCCGATACCGATGATTATTTCCGTGAGCCATTTAGCTTCCCGTTTCGTTCCGATCTACTCGATCTAGTCCCCAGCGGTGAATTCCGATTTGTGATTTCACGGCGGCTTTCTAGCCAATGGCGCTACTTTGTTGGTCCCTTCGCCACTTCCTCTGCAGTTCTGCAGTCACAGTAGGCAAACCCATACGAACTTCTTTGAACCTAGCGCATTCATTGACCACGTTTTCCGGGTGACGAAGTACGTCCAAACCGATACAGTTACTTCCGATACAGGTACTTCCAAAACTACGTCAAATGGAAGTTCACATCTCCATGCTTCCTACGCACCCAAGCCGACACATTTAGGATGAGTCGGTGGATCCACCTTCCTTTCTCCGCGTTGTCCCACTCCTGCTGCACTTAGCCAACGAGTCCGCTCGGACCAGTCTCCTTGCATTACGTGCATTTCTCCGCTGGTAGCATTCCACGTCCTCAGCCAGAGTGATGCAGACGGGGATCATCCCGGTGAAAACGCATGCTGCCTCCGACAATATTGTTCTGTAAGCACTCGCAACTCGTACCGCCATCAGCCGGAATGTCCTGTTCAGCTATTCACGGTTCCGCTTGGTTATCAATGCAGCATCCCAGGCAGGAACCTCATATCGGAGTATCGATGACGAAACAGTAGATAGCAGGAGCCTCGCGCTGCTTTTCGGTTCGCCGACGTTTGGCATGATTCTCGCTATTGCGTTCGTTGCCTTCGCCGACTTTTTACAGGCGTAGTCGACTTGGTTGAAGCTCAACCGGTCGTCAATTATCACTGCCAATTGCTTCAGGGAACGCTTCGATGCAATCACGTGCTCTCCGACGTCGATCTGCATCAGCTGAACCGCTTTGCAGTTGTTGACCAACAACACCTCCGTTTTGTGGTGAGCTATTTGCAGCTTGACCCCGTTCATGCAGCTCTTAATCGCGTCCATTGTCTCCGTCACCGAAACCTCCACTTCTTCAAGTGTCTCACCCATCACCGTTAGTGACACGTCGTCCGCGAAACCCGCGTTTTTCACTTTTCTGAGCAGCCGCAGACCACATCGTACATTCCGTTCCAAAGAGTTGGACCGAGAATGGAGTCCTGAGGAAGGCCCATTGTGACTCACATTGGCTTCTGCCCTTCGCTCGTCTCGTACAGTAGCACTCTGCTCTGGAAGTAGTTCTTCAGGATCTGGCATAGATAGTCGGGAACCCTCATTCTGTGCAGCGCTGCAGTGATGGCTTCCCAGCTGGCGGTGTTAAATGCATTCTTCACATCTATCGTGACCATAGCGGAGTATCGATCTCCTTGTCGCTTCTGTTTAGATGCATTCTCAGCTGTCGATGCTCCTTTGTGGAATCCGAACTTCATCTTGGACAGTCCGCGCTCACCCTCAGTACAATTCGTCAACCTGTTAAGGATGATTCTTTCCAGGAGTTTTCCGAGTATACCCAGCAGTCATATGGGCCTATACGAGGCCGGGTCGCCCAGTGGCTTCCCTGTCTTCGGCAGCAACACCAGTTTCTGCACCTTCTACATTTCGGTGAAGTTGTTTTTCATTTTTCTGCAGCACCATCCTAAACATGTCCGGATATGCCAGGATCGCAGCTTTCAGCACCATGTTTGGTATTCCATCCGGGCTTTCTTTGATTTCAGGCGCTTCAACGCTTCTGCGAGCTCATCGTTAGTCACTTGCCGATCACCCATGTTTACTCCTTCTTCTTCGCCGTACGGTGTCAGTGGCCAGACAGTTGGATCGTTCAACCAGACAGTTGGATGGTACAATTTATAATAGATTCGATTTCCGGTTCCGGATTTATAGGGTGATGAGTGCATTCACATAGCAAATCCCGATTTTAACGAATTCTGCAATAAATGTTAAAAAGGTGAAAATTTTTCCAAAATGTGACCGCAACTGTATTTGTAGTATTAGGTCACTAACAGCTATTCAAAGTCTCTTTGGTCACATTGGCCACCATCATCGTTTCCGGAAACCCCGGATAAAGTATCCAAATTTAGAATAACGGTCATATCGGTTTCTCGGAGATGACTTGACAGATTGGACCAAACCTAGTTTCAAATGAAGGATGTTGCGTTTCCGAAAACTGATATCAAATTTCCAACTTCTGGTTCCGGAGTTACGGGTTGCGGAGTGCAGTCACATTGAAAAATCCGATTCAAATCGATACCGCGATGGATGCAAAAAGGTAAAAAATTCGCTAAAATTAGTGCCAAATAACTTGCATTTGCAGTTTTAGGTTATTGACGGTCAACCGAAGTCTCGTTGATCATATTGACCACCATAGACAGTTCCGGAAATGCCTGAGAAAAGTGTCCTTCTATCAAAATTAACAAACTCACATCAGTTAATTTTGATAGACGATAAAGTTCTCGTGTTCATGATTGAGAAAGCCACAATTGCACCGCTAATTGGATTAAAATAGGTTTCTTCATACTTTTCACTAGTACAAACTAACGATCAACTATTATAGAAATGTTAAAATAGAAGTATATCAGTGTTAGTGTAGGAATAATTGTAGTTTTCAGTACTGGTGTACAATTGTTAGATGCTAGTCGTATGTCTATCTGTATATCTGTTCGCCGGACTATCTGTGATAGCTGAGTCAGGGAATGGATGCAGTACTGGCGTATATGATAGAATAGTGGGTAATTTATTGTCTCATGCGCATTTTTTCTTCTTCCTAGGACTCGTTGATTACTTTTTGCGGTGTTCAATTCGAGCATTCGATTCGATTTACTCGGGAATGTCGGATTGGGTAAATTACGTTACGATTAATTTACCGACGCACGTGAATCATCCATTCCCGTTCAGCACAGTGAGATAAAATCCTAATATAATGCAATTGTCGGTAAAGGTTAATAAATATTATTTGCTGACATTTAATCGGGATCAAGTAGTTTAATAGCATGTTTCGTATATTATTTTTGTTTCATTCGTCAGCTTTTGTTTTGCTTCTATTAGTTTGCTTTTCCACTACTCGAGTATACCAAAAATAATATCGGTCAATTCACACGCTTTTACTCAATCTCTTTGCATCTTTTTTAAGTTTATGCGTTTTTTTTCCCTTTTTTACTATATCTTAAATTAGACTCATACTAACCCTTACTAACAACATCAATTGCATTTTTCTCGTATATACTTATAATCTTTCATTCCAAACGTGCAAACGCTCGTTTTCTTCACGATTACACAAACCTGCTCATAAACACGAACGTACAATTGCAATCATCCACGCACACACACACTTACGCCCGCAATCTCACCAACATGAAGCACCCTGGTATTTAACCGTTATGTGTCCAACAAAAAACATCTTTAACAGGCCAACGAGGGTACCCGGGTACCCACAAATTGAAATGCTCATAACTATGGCTTCCTTTACCCGATTTGGACACTTTTAGGTGTTTTGCATTCACTTTTTAATTCTGTAAAATTGAACCGGATGAATGGATCTGGTTCTTGGTAATCCGGATTTTCCGGAGTAATGTTCCAGTACTGTGGTATGATTTGTAAATTTTAATAATGTCCTAGCAATATGAGTATCAAAACTCTTCAAATTGTCTCGGAAGTCTGTTATTTATTGTTACGGGACCCTATGGCAATTTGAAAAATGGAATTGGAACGGAATGGTCACTCATGGCCCCACTGGAAACTGCTCCGGAATGTGCGTTCCGGGGTCAAATCACCGAATGGTTCCAAAACCACGAGATACAGCCTACTGATGCAATTCCAAGAATTTTGATACCCATATTGCTAGTATTCCATTGAAATTCACAAATAGTATCCCAGCACTGGAACATGCTTCCGGAAATCTGGATTCCCGAGAACAGAATAAAGTAACCCGATTCATTTTTACCAAGTCTAAGAGTGGATGAGTTCCCGAATCTAAAACATCCAAGAGTATCAACATCGGTTGGAAATTACCTTAGTTATTGGCATTTTAGTTTTGTGGGTACCTGGGTACCCACGTCGGCTTGTTACGTAGCAAAAAAATTCAAGAGCCCTTCCTCACTCCCCCTCTTACTATATCAACAATATTATTGATCCAAAAGCTTGACTTAGTGAAGTTCTAAGATGTCACAAAGTTTCAATTTCCAGCTATGGATAAAACATGGAAATTTCATTAATTGACACCTAAAAAGGGTACGCGGTAGGACACATAACGGATAAGTGAACGTTTTAATACTTTTAAACTAATAAACGCGACCTCAAGTGGAAACCTGCAAACGCCCATTTTCGCGGGATAATGAATCGGTCACGTCCGGAAATTTTTCACCTTCCGTCCTAGCAGACTAGGACAGTGCCTTCAGTTGGACCAATCAAAAAATGATGCTCATATCCACTAGACATCGAGCTCCATGGTGACATGATCGGGAGCTCTAGTGATGTAGGGAAACTTACTCTCTTCTAGTATCTGAGCCATAAACTAACAATTAAGTATATGCACGGTCATTCAACAATACAAGCGTTTATTAGAAATTATGCACGTGAAGTTATATACACATCAATACACGCGATATACACGTTAACATGCAAACGCTCGAGTCCTTCGCGATTATCCACGCCCACACGATAACAACTCGGTGACTAAGTAGATGTTTTAGCATTTATAAATTTACAAACGCGAATCGGTCACGTCCTGCAGTCCCTACTGTCGGCCCTAGCAGCCTAAGTCCATGCCTTATGTTGGACCAATCAGAAAAACATGACGCTCATATCCACTAGACAACACGTTCCAGGACACACCCTCTTCTAGCATCTGAACCATGCACTGAGAATCAGGACTCAAATGTACGGTCTGCGCGCGATCATTCAAGAACACACGCGAATATAAGGATGGACACACTGTTATAAAATCGTATTTATACATGTGAAGTTACATACACGCTAGCACACGCGTTGATACACAAAGACGACCATGCAATCGCCATCATCCACGCACAACTACGCGCAAGATTTTGCAAATTCAAGTATAATCTGATTAAGGCACGCTCAAATAAACGCTCATTTCTACGCGATCGTACTCCCGCACATCTAAAGCGTACACAGCTCCAGTTAGAAAGGGTCCATGGCCGAGAATATATCTTCCGTAATTTTTTTTAATTAGAGCATAAAACTAATGCTTTTCGATAGTTTTTAACTAAGTGATGAATTTTTTTATACAAGCTTTTTTAAGCTCTTTTTAATAAAATAAAAAAGGTGGAAATGTCATAAAAATCGACGCAAAATTGTTGATCAAAAACTGTGAAAATTTTAAAGCGAACGAAAATTATTTGTTCGAGTTACGTTTCCTGCCAGCTCACACTTGTTGTTTTCGAGATAAACGCGGTTTACAGTACGCTCGTGGTATTCATAAGAGGCGTTATAGCAGAAAGGAAAATTTAAACATTTAACCACAGACTAACATATATAACACTCGAAAACACTTTACATTTTAATATGTTTTTAGCTGGGACTATGGCCGCATTTGCTATTATGACGTCACTGATATATGCGCAAGTATACGGGGGATATACCACCAGTAAAAAATTGTTCCCGAGCCTGAGGGACAACCCACTTGCAAATGAGTGGTTGGGACTGTGTATAAAAAGCGGAGCTAGTGTTTTGACAAAATTGGCGGGTCGATCCTTTTGGTGCAATTTCCCCGTAGTGTTTTGTCTGTTAGTCTGTGATTTAACTATGACTGTCGCCTTTAATTTTTTGGTGTTTCATTTTCAGGACCCTAAAAAACATTATAGACCAATAAAAATTCCGGTTTTTCAAAAATTCTACGCTGGTGTATCCCCTTAATCATCCCAGAGGCGGGAACACCTCCCTTGGGATGCACAAACCCTTATGCTATCCCTGGCCTATGATGACGTCCCAGGAAGAACACATGATTATTCCATTGGCTATAGTGATCGTACCACTAATTCTAAAGCGAAATCGCACACGTCGCTGCCACCCAACAGGTCTCAAGGGTTGCAGGTCCGAATCCTGCCTCTGGGATATTTATCACATAATTGCATTTGTTTGACTCGCCATTTCGATCTGTTATGTTTGTTGGATACCACCAAAAATCTTAAATAAGATATTGCAACTTATGTGGAAACCGCGCTCAACCCCGATAAAAGGCTTTTTGAAAAACTCTTTATTTCCACCATTTCTTAACTTTACCGATATCGTATCGCATCGATACAAGACTTGTGATCTTTATAAATGTCGATTCCATTGGAGCAGATAATGTAAACATATCGATCACGAAGCAAAGTTATTCTCGACTTTGTTGTTTGATATTTTCCCTACATGTTTTTTTAATATTTTCCCTAGACATTGTTCGTATACTAATGCCTTCTTTTCTATACCCTTTTCCTTTTCAGGCAATTGATGATGTCACTGCCCTGGTGACGATCAAGACGGAACCGCTGAGTGACATTCCACTGAAGAAGCAAAAGCTAATCAACGATGCCACCCTGTACCAGTGTAGCCGGCAGACCAGTTCAGCATTTCGTCCATGGACGCAGAAAGCACAAAAGTACGCACAACAGCAGCTTCTGCTGCAGCATATGGCGTACAACGGAAATGGCCTCATCAACGGGGTGGTAGCAGGAGCCGTCTCTCCCGGAGGAATTCTGGGTCTCAGCCAGGAGCCCCCGTTACTTCAGAACCCGGAAAGCGTTGTACGATTGTCGGAAAGCGATAAGTTCGAGAGAAGTTTTCAGCCAAATGTTGCACTTGCCCCACGAAAGACAATTCTGTGTAAAGAACGGGAAAGGGAAAGAGAGCGTGAGCGGGAACGGGAGCGAGAGAGGTTACCAGAGAAGGAACGGTCGGTAATCAAGTGCGATGTACAAATTAAGCAGGAATGTCCACCGACGCCGCCAGCTGAGGTGATACGATCGGTGATAAAGTGCGATGTAAAAATTAAACAGGAACGACCACCAACGCCATTACCACCGGAAATGTCGCCAGGTCCACGAGTACCTTCTCCGCAATCCCCTTCACTCCCTCCAGCAGGTCCTGCACTTCTTGGTGGATCCATAACAGTCGTTCCGATGCCATATAGTCCGGTCGCCGATGTGGTGCACTCCGGATCAAACGAAATAACCTCATCCACCTCACCTGTACCTCCTCCGGTCAACATGACCACCATAAACGGTTGCATCTCAGAAAAACCAAAGCTGTTGGTCAAAGAACAGATCAGTCCTCCCTCGCCCCGTCGAACACCCGGACTGCTGAATGAGGAACTGCATCATCATCGATCTCATCAAACGTCGGCCGTGATTTTGACAAACGGTAGTGGCCCAGTTTCAGTTCCAGGACCGCCTATCATGGGCAATCCTGAGTTTGAGCTGTCTACTGACACGGACGATGATAGTTTAGCAGGAGAACCTGATAGTAGTAATAACTCGATGGCCCCTCTGGAAATTATAGGAGAAGTGATGAAAGACGTGGCTCATGAGACTCGAGAACAGATACTGAACATCTTCAAACTGCTGATACAAGAAACCGCACAAATTCGAAACGAACAGTTACGGCTATTGGCAGAGCACAAGCAAAAAGATGATTTGCTGGCAGAACTCCAGCGTGACAGGGACAGTTTGCAGCAACAAGTGCAGCAACTTCAGCAGCAGCTGAATCGATCTCTCATAAAAATTGCTACATCGGAAGCAAACGCCATCCAAATGCAAAAGCAGCACCAACAAGAATTGGCCACAGTCAGTGCGATTGCTAACACCAGCTCCTCCCACGCATCTACTGCACTATCACCACCTCTCTCATTAGCTTCCAACAGCAGCAACAGCCAAATTGTGATCGAAAAGATCGAACGACGAAACAGTTTTCCGCAAAAATCCGATGTTATCATGAAGCCGCTGAAAAAATCTCTTCGTCGTAGTCCGGAAGATTCGGTGCTTATGTTGCAGTCTCCACCACCGCCTCCTCCTCCACTACCACCACCACCCCCACCGCCACCGCCGCCATCATCATCAATAGCCCTGTCGATTCCAGTTAGTCTATCAATTACTGCATCCAGTTTGCGAATCCCGGAACCGACCGGTGAAGATGATGACAAACTTTCAGCGCACAATCAGCAATCACCAGTGGCGACCTCCCTTCCGACCAACAATTGTGGAGTAATAACATCCCCGTTGCCTCGATCACCATCCAGGCCACCATCGACTGCTTCGACGGCATCCAACGGATCCACGAATTCGTCATCGGCGGTAGGGCTGGAAAACGGCTCCGGCGTTACGCCGGTCAGCCCGGCGAGCAAGGAGATCATCAAAAGTGCTAATAACTGATAGTTCATCATTTACCTTTGCTAAAAGGGATGTTACGCTCGAGATTGGGAGCAACGCGTTGCTAGCATAGAATACGCTCTCTTCGCTTAGCGAGTCGCTCCCGGATGGTATCCCAGACAGAGAACGTACCAAAGCCATCCTTAAACCAGTTGGATCCGTACTCATTTATCATTTATTATTATTTTTAAAAGGTGTCATCTTGATGATACACCGTGCATTGAAAAGTAGAACTTTTAAGCTTCATTGTCGATATTTTTCCCACCAAATAATTTGGCTTCATTTATTTATAGACACCGTTACGAGCCGCATGCTAATTAAGATTAGAACATTAGCGAATAAGGAAACAAAAAACAAATTGACGGGCAAACGCATGATAGTGGTTAAACGAGTCTTATTCGCTACGTCAGTTATCGTAACTGTTTGTGAAAAAGAAGTAGAAAGAAACATCAAGGAGAATGTTGAGTCTGTAATTTGAAACCGAAGCAAACTGTATTTGCAAAATTAATACAAGTAAAAGGCGAAAAAAGTACTCAGTAATTATTTTAACCACTAAGTGGTTTTCAAAGTCTTGCGTAGTGACTTGTAAAAAGGTGTAACAAATATTTCATTCGTGAGTTTAGATCGAAAGGGTCAAATAAAGTAAATGCGTTGGCAAGCAAGCGTCAGCTCTAACGAATTCATTGTGTTTGAACCTAGATTTCAAAATGACAATACATTTGGAATGCATCTGACGGTACTTCAAACGTTACATATATTTAGTGTCTAACGTCAATAAACTATTTGACAAGGCCAATCAAATGTCTAGCATGTGTGGGCAACAATAACAATAAACGATTGATATTTGTTCATAGCATCTCAGGTCTCATTTTCGATATTTTAAAAATTTTGAACGATACTGGATTGTGTGTGTTGTAAACAAAAAAACCCGTTTTTCTGAGCTACCGGATAACGTGCATTACAAATTATTGTTTATTTTGAATCGCCTCAAATATACTACTACTCATAAAGCTTGGTAAAAGAACTCACTATCTTAAGTATTTTGTATTCTTTCAAAACATCTTTTTCGTTATAGTGGTCAGTTAAAAACACTTCTTTATAAACTGGTAACTTTAACTATACAGTCTGTATAAAAGCTAAGTACACTACCCTTATCTAGTATAAGTTATTCTAGCACCTACAGTCTGCACTTTTTCTGTTGGTTTTTTAAACAGAAAAAATGTAAAAATTCGTTTCCTTAAATATTTGCCACGACAATGGCATTCAAAATGCCTCTAAGTTAAAAAAAACGAAATAAAACAATCGAAAAACATGAAAAAAAGAAACATAAATTGCAATCGCTAAGAAAAAAAGTGCTCACCTTTAGAGTTTGGTTTCAAAAATCAAACGTCGAACTCCTTATTTAAAATATACTACACTGCTACCATGTATAAACATAACTTTTGTCGACGAGCTTTCGGAAGCACCGCCATTATCATCCTCATCCGGTTGGCTTTTGGAAAAAGTCTGACCGAGCAACCATTTCGCCACGCAAATCTATTTCATTTCGGCCCCAAATATGATATTAAATTTTGTATTTATTTATTTATCCCTTTGTTTTAAAAAGAAAATTATATTTTTCGGTATTAACTTAATTTAGAAGTGAACACCTTGAAAACTAAGCTCCTAAATAATACCTACTTTGTGATCATCACTTTTCAGCCAGAATTAATGAAATAAAAAGTAAAAATGCAATTCTACTCTGCTAGTCCAGCTGCCTAGTTTCTTGTTCAATGTTGAAAAACTCATTGTTTCTCTGTTTCTCCATGTAAAAAAAATCACAAAATATCGCTCCCAGAATTAGAGATCGAAATTACCAAACTAAAAGCTTTAAACCAATTCGGACCCCAGCTTCGATTCAAATTGTTAAATGCAACAGTAATACTGCATACGCTTTCGGATTTCCAAATCGTTTTGATTTTCGTTTTTTAGGCCTTATGATTTATTTTAATTGACTTGAGAACTATACTGCCCAATGCGAGAACTAAGACAAACATACACAGAAGCAAATACGTTCTCCTTACTGTCTTCGATGTAGAGTTAGTTATAGGCCAACCTAAAATATAGCAAACAGAAACGCAACTCTAAAACTGTCTACGGTTACTCGTATTAATAATTTAAACGTAAACGTGTAAACGGGCAAAGAAACATCACTATAAGGAAACGATTGAACGATGAAATATGTTGTACCGTCTGAGAAATTCAAAGATAGTTCTCTCGGCAGCCAGCAGGCATAGTGTAAAATTTTAGAAAAAAAATCTCACCTACAGGAGAAGGCACATCGTTACTGTGTTGGTACATTTTTTGTGATGAATTAAACAAAACTAGTAAACTGCGCGAGTGTTTACTAAAAGACGACTTACGAACGGTGGGAGGTACTATCCTTTGATAACTGGAGCGGCATTTAGATTTGTTAGTTTTCCATCAATCCTGCAAAAATTGCCGCATTCTAAAAGAGCAATAGCGACTAAGATACGACATGATTCACGTGACCTATACCAAACTAGCTAAACATTTCAAGGCTGCAGTTTTTTCTCCTATATTCTATTCCTGTGAAAGTTACTCGGTCCTAGTATAACTTGTATATTTAAACTGTTTAGCACGTCCTGAAACTGTGTCAGCTTCTAACACAGGCTGCTTTTAGAATATTCATTTTGATAGCAGTTGGGGTTAGAAACTGACTTTGTTTCGCCTCTAGTAAAAACCGTGTAGAAATTGTTTCGAATAGCACATATAAAATTGAACCAATTCTGAGCAAAATTCTAAGAATGTCACGTTAGTTCTGAAAAAGTAGTCGAGGTAACGCCTATTGTAGCGAACTAGTTTTTGTACCAGATAAATATTTAGAACTTTTATCTTAATAAAATTTTGGCCATGTGCTGTTCCTGTTCAAGCAGTGTTATAGTAGAATACAGAGATGTTATATTAATAAAATGTTATTGAATGTAATTTGTCAGATCGGTTTTTGGTTCGAGGCTTGGATTTCAAAAATTTTTAATTGCACTTCTAAGCTGTGCGAACACGAGGCGACTGGGCTATTTTTTGTGTCTTGTCACCTCGTATTGTGCTACAGCTTTAGAACTAAAATATTGTCGCAAGTGTGTCGTCCCAACCGGGTACTATATTAATAATATAGTTGAGGATCCGTTTGGGAAAGGTATGCCATAGGCAGAGCATCATAAGATGCCTTTCGAAGGAATAATGCTGCGCAATGGCAGATAATATATTTCGAGCTCTCAAGTTCCTAGTTACAGAATCGACAAATTAACCTTTGCTAATTTTTGTTTCAGGTGGTACTTGGTAGAACAATGTCCTGTAAATTGACCCGGGATTATACGTAAGTCTTTTCCTTTTAGGTCTATAGGTTTTTTGGCTCTCGTTGTATTACGCCAGTTGTTTAGTAGTTGGTCTCTTGCCCAAGTCGAACATCCTAGTTCGATGGCACAGGTAGATATGCCTAGAAATGGCTTTGGTCCAACAAACATGTTTGATGAACCACGCCTGGCTATTTCGTCGACCACTTCGTTATCAACGATCCCTTGGTGGCCAGGTGCCCAGAGGACCTGTCGATGCTGTTGGGAAAATACCCCCTGTTTTGGAATCTGCGCCACTTCAACGGCTTCCAACGAAGCACCTTCCCATGGCTTGATCGCAGTTACGGTATCCTGCAGCCACTTAGCTGTATCCTTGTCTATCCAGGCGAGATACCCTTGTTTGTATGTGCACTTTCTAAATTTGGGTATCGTATTTCTTGAACTCTTCTTCATGACACTATCGGTCAGTACGCATCGAGTAGCATTCAGTTGTTCATGGCTGAGATTATTCGCAGGGTATCCAACCGGAACGATGGCCATTGAATACGACTTGGCCATTTCGTTGATGGTTGGGCGCTGCTCAGTTTTTAGTGTCTGTCTAGGATCCCGCCTCCTGGTCTTTTTCGGTTGGGGGTTTGTTCTTGCACCAACTGTTGTTTGGCGACTTGAACACTGTTGCTTGGCCGATACCTACCCTATTGGGATTTTGACTAACTTTATGGCTACAGCGGGTTTGTGGCCGTTTTTCAGCTTAAGTGACGAGTACCCCATGTTCATCTCATTTTCATACTCGGAGCGCTCCGACCCCACCGGTTGCTCTGCCGGGCTGGTCTGTGTCCTCCTTGACTACTTTCCGATTCTCGTCTCTAGCTGAAGAGTTGAGAAGGAAGTGCAGGACACAACATTCTCCAACGAGCCACTATTCAGCCACTACTGTTTTCCGTTTTGTTCCCACGAATAGCTAGGGAAACAAAGTCAACCCCGCGTAGCATGGTAAGTGTTCCGTGTGTGGCTTGGCATTTGTCATCACTTCGAATCCCAGTCCTAGTTTTGCGTACTGTTTAGAAACAAAATTTTAAAACCTGTGTAAACTTTCAAATTGGAAATCAGTGTTACACTATTGGCATCTAGGCAACTGTGCACTCCGATTGCATTGAATCGATTACAGGATTCTGAAGAAAAACTTCTAGTGGAACCCTTGCTCCAAAAATGTCTAGATGAGCCTTACTTTCTTAGTATATAGACTCGTGAGCCTAATTAAATAATATTAATTGAAGAAATGGTATAGCTTTGAGATCTAACCCCTGGAACAAAATGGTTCAATGATGGCGAGCTTCCGAATCGCCCAGAAGTTGATTGGCATCATGTAACGAGCTGCGTCACCTTTGACTATTTAACTGACACGTATAGCGTTTTCCGTCGAATTTCCCCCTCCGTATGTGGCGTAAGAAAATCTTCACTGAGTCACTTGTCATCGAAGAACAACGTGGTTCCGAAGAGTATATTTTCTGTCTTGCTCAACGTGGAGATTTCTCCGAAGAAGTAAATCTATTTAATGAGTTGTTAAAATCGCGACTACCACTACTATCCAACGACATTATCACATCAAATACCACCAACAACTAGAATCATGAAACCGTGATCAAAAAAATACGACAAGAATTCTAAATCCGTTCCTGCTCTCAAAAAATACACAGCACATGCCAACACTTTAAGGACATGCTGAATTGAGTCGCAAGGTGGCAGCAAAAATGGCTGTCGTCGTTTCCGATTCTTCTTTTTATTTCATCGTCAAAATCAAAACATTGCATTGGCGCGCAAAACAAAATCGTTTGTAACTTAAATGTCTTATCTCAGATTGCTTAGAAATTATAACACTGTATGTAAGCATGTTAACACATACAGATGAATAGATTCTCTTCACGGAATTTTGATTCGTTTGGGAAATTTATAACTTTTTATTTTTCAAAACAAATGAAACACATGGTGCAAAAATCAGTCAGCTGATTGCTGAACGATGCGCTTGTGTGCGTGCCATCTCCTATCGATATAGTACGTTATAGCCGCACACAGATGCTGAACGTAACCCGAACATAACCGAACCTTTGTTGTGATTTTGGCATCGCTTCACCTTAATAAAATAGCTTCGTTCATATGAAACCCGATCATGGCTAATCTCCCTGCAACTAATCTTACTGCATTCTTGCTACCCTGTACAGATGCAGATTATTTTGGCTCGGTTGAAGTGGTGTGTGTGTGGAAAAAAACGGTGTATTAAGTACGATTCGCACGGTACATCAGGCTTCCGTCACCGGTACGGAATGTTAACGGAACGTCAAGATTAGTTACATGCAGTTAAATGAAAGCATTCCCACACAACATCAACGGCACGGAACGTTTTGACGTACAGCACGTTTGAACGGGCAAAAGAGAAAAGTATTAAACCAAAGACTACATATTAAGAAGACTGATATCTCATTTCTTCATCCATACAAACGAGAAGCGATAGAGGTTACAGTGGTGGTGGTCGACTGCTTCGTATCCTTGACCCGCCAATTATTTTTGTACACTAGGGCACTGAGGGAGCCGAAAAAATTCTCAATGGCATGGCACTGGGGCAAGTTGGTCGGGTTCCTTTCTTTCGGCACGTACGGTACCTTTTTCTGCTCAAGATACTCCAGCGTCTTCTTGGCGTAATGGGAAGACGCCTTGTCCGGCTAGAAGACGTACTTCCCATCCGCATGATGCTCCTTTAAGAACGGCAGAAGAATTTTCTCAAGACACTTCTCCTGGTACACTTGTTGATTGATGGCCAGACCGCTCGTCTGGAACCACGTCTTTGAAATCCCTCTGTCCGATATGGCGATGTACTGCATAACTTTTTTTCAAATTCATGCTTAAACTTATGTTTTACTTTCGGGGGGGGGGGGGGGGGGGGTGTAGCAGACTTGGCGCTGGAATAGTAGCTGTCATTTCCTGGAACGAGCGGAAAGTAACTTTCGTCGTCCAGTACGAACGACGTCCCGCGGTAGTTCTACGTCATCCACGATCGCTATCTGCTCGGGGGACCAAGTCTTGTTCCGACAGAGAATGTCCTCCATCTTGAGGGCTCGGTGAGTCAAGGCATGGGAGAAGTGATATTTTCGGCCAGTGTCGCACAAACTTGTCCCGGCCTTGTCGAACAGCTTTTTCAACGTTTCCTTCTTTTTTTTCGTCATTTTTTTTTCCGGACGGCCACTACCGGCCTTCCGCTCCACGCTCAGGGATGCCAGGATCCGGTAAACTGTATTCACGAACACGTTTTCGTCTCGAAAATGGTCTACCGTAAACTTTTTTCTACGACGACCATGCGTTTCGTAAGACCGTACAATACGCTCGCGGAGTACTTGCTTTTTCGACGGCTTCTTCGATTGACATTCCTTTTGCGCCCACTTTACTGCGTTGTAGTTCGGGATCCGCATGCATTAGGATGCGTTTGTGTTTGTGCTCGAAGGACGGGCTGTCAATTATGCACACTTTACATAGGTTTTTCTACCATTTAATTCCACTATGAAACATATAGGAATTAAATGGTAGAAAAACCTAAGTAAAGTACGTACATTCCGCTAAGACCTCCATTCGCGTATAGATTGTGGATTGTGCAGTTTGACTGACAACACCAACACCTTCGGCTCGAATTTCGATGTGCTGGCATTGCCTGGTATTGCTTCAATGTTGCCAGTGTAATAGTCATCGTTTCCACTTAATTTTTAGAGCGAAAATGCAAAGTACGATTCATCGTCTCAACGATAAATTTTTCTATTCCGCCCTGCGTGTTTACGGTGGACTGTACGGCAGCAAAATGTATTTTTTCGAGTTGATTAGCTGTGTATTTTGGTGCTCGTTTACGTTAATGATAAATTTTGTTATTTTTCATCAAAAGCTTAAGTTTGAAGTACTAGCTTATCTTGTCAATTTACGTGTTGATTGTCCAACCTTGGTTTTGGTACTTGACAGCACATTTTTCTTTTGACTGGCACTTCGTTTTGCTTGGACGACCGCATCCCTTTTTTCCGGCTTTTTGCTATCATGCCAAAAAATTTCAAAACATTGACAATAGCTGCACGCGAGATTGGCTTGCCCTTGCACACTTGCAGAATTTCTTTTGTACTAAATCGTCCAAACAGGTTGGCGATAGATTTACGTAAATCCAGCTTGCACACCACTTTGTTTGTAAACAACGATATACTTTGAGATTAAAAGACACTTTTGGTTCTTTTTTAACAGTAGAATAAAATAAAGGCCTATATTAAATTGTATTTCCTAATGGCAATATCATGTTCAAGAATTGATCCAAATTTTAGTATTACGTGGCACACCGTGCCGATTGTGTTCGTCGCTTGTGAACACAATTTTGTTTTGAATAAACAAGCATTGCACATAGCCCTCCAACTTTTCAAATATGGAGAATGATTGTAGAACCGTCAACTGAGAACCAACTGTATTAATCATGACAAATATAAGTGTCCCATTTTTTTCAACTGAGTGTCATGTGGCGATACTTAACCAAAGCTAATTCCCTATCGTGCGGTATCAGGATAGAAAAATACATGTCGATATCTAGGATAGTATCTCCCGGAAACAACAAAACCAACTAAGATCGAACATCATAACAACAACAAAAAAGCAATTATAACATTAAGCATAAATAATTTTCATATTTTCATAGGTCCACGTCCCGGACCCCCGAAAGTGTGCGGCTTGAGACGATGCCAAACCGCGGGAACGTTCGTGGAATCACCTTTCGTAGTCGATTACTCCTGAAGACTCCTGATGTGAAAAAAGAAGTACAAATTAGAAAATACGCTTTATTCACGTAATCGTATATGTATATTTTTGTCGACGAGAGCACACGATAATAAGACTCATTCATTCACACATACTATGGATACACACTTACAAGAACTCACAAACGTTTCGTAGTTAACTGAGTGTCGTTTTATAGGGGAAAATATAGCATAGTAATATTTTTAGACCAATTACGCACGTTGACCGCCAACGACAATCTCCTACTTTAGATGATCGCAGCGCGATAAAAGGAATAAATTCAGAAAGTTACTTTCTGCTTTTATTCTGTTAGCCAATGTCAGGTTTGCAGCAATTTGAATCGAAGCAAGTTAAATTAATAACAACACTTTTGTTTGGGAAGACCGCGAAACTAAAGAGAGAAAGAGACCGAATAAAAAGAAATAAAGTACGCATAATCTTATTGCTGTTTGTTTCACAACTGTTTCGAGCAAAACTGACCAGTGTTTCCCGGAAGGCCAGCAGGTACTCCACAAAATAAGCAAAGACTTATTTTTCCTGTAAAAAGATGGTTATAAAATCGAATTTAATAGCAGATAATAGCTCTTTCTCTTAATGTTTATAAATACACTCCAAAAAACAGACACACAAATCGCAAGACACTCTTCCTCTATCCGAGAAACGAACAAGCAAAAGTAATTTGATAACTGTTTATCTACGAACAATGAATGAATTAAAAACTGTAACAAAACGCGAAAAGTAAATCAAAAGTCAGACAAATTCTACCACTTTACGAAAATACCAGTATATTTCTACAAATTTTAAACTACACAGTCAGTGCATATTATAGGCGAATGAAAAAAAACAACAATATAAAAACAAAAACAAACAAATACATTTAACTAGATCGATAACGCCACAGTTTAAGGAATAGTAATTTAATAATAACAAAAAAACGAGTAGAGATTAACATTGTTGCTACACTATGGAAAGCAAACTGTAAAAAGAACTGTAATTGAACGCTGCGAAATACTACATTAATTTACACGAGAGTAGAAAACAGTGTATTAACTTTAATAACTTTTATTTTGGCTGTGCTTTTCAAAAAAGAACCTACTATAGAATTTACACTTACCGGTTAGTCTTCTGTTTAATTATCTAATTGATTATCTTGCGTTATAGGTTCACTCCTAATCGTACTGTGTTGCCCTTAGGAATCTCGTTTTAAGTGTCTAACATTGTAAAACCAACAAAAGAAAGTCAAACTAATTTAAACGCATAGGTTCAGAATCGGGTGTAGCACCCGGTTCGTTAATCACGTGAAACGACAGCATCTTGTTTTGCGAGACGACAAATGAAGTGGAGGGAACAATTGAACAACTTGGTCCCAATTATTTATTTTTAAACAATTTGTATAAATTTGCCATTTAAATGTTATCTAGTAATTATAGCGACTCTGAAATAATTATGGAAATAATATGAAAATAAAAACAAGAGTGTTTCAACTTCACTTCTATAGTAAAAAAAGAGAGAAGACAAATACAAAATAAAAAAGAACGAAACAACCATTATAATCGTTGGAGATGCTGGTATATTTCATTAGAGGAGAAATGATGAGAAACAAAAACCTTTATCTACGAAAACAAAATTAAAAACACAAAGAGTAAACGCTCTGTTGAGACTATAGTAGCGAAAAAAACCTAGTTACATGTAGATTATCGCAGAATACTGAAATTTACTGACTATACACTTCATTCGCTGCAACTGTAGGCAAAATGGCGAGCATAAAACAACAAAAGTAGGTATATAAAATCCAACCGTATAGAGCTGCAACAGACCGAAGACGAAGAAAAGTACACAACAGAGAGTTGAAACAATAGTGTGACACAAACAAAAAACAACAGTAAAGAAATATACAAGATGCTGCTTAAGATCCACAATTCAGAAGGATACCAACAAAATGAGAAAGAATGCTGACGAATTATATGAACATAATTTAAAAACCAGAAAATAAATGAATTATAGAAATAATTATTGAAAAAAGAAGATCGTGTTGATGTGTTCCGAAATGTTCCCATAAGCATTTTTACCACTTTAGTTTAATTCAAGTCATGAGTGTTCCAAGATGCATGAGCTTTCCTAACTTACTGGAATTCTTAATTATGGTTCCATTTCGTGCAATGTGTGTAACACTACATCGTATATTGCACTGTATGCTAATCCGCTTTCGAGGTTCTATTTTAAGCTTTCTGCCTATTCATATTATCCTTTTTCGGAAAAAACCAGCCTAGAGGCCGTGTGGCATCCCGCGGGTTGAAGTATCTCAGCCAAGAATTGATCCACTGGATTATGTCTCCCATGTCATAAGAGTCGACTGAAAACAGGAGTCCCCAAGTCAAGGTGTTTCTTCGTTCCGAGGACTGAATGGTTGACAGAACAAAATTATGCCAGTCGCGCACGAAGTGTCATGGGTCTGGCTGTGTTAAAGCGGATCTCTGACACAGTGTACGTTTGTTTCTTCGTAGTTTGTGAGAGTCAAATGATGGTCATTTCCCTAATACCCATTTCGGGGTTCGCTATTGGTGATTATAAGCAAAAGTGTTTGGTATTTTCTAGTTAAATAAGTTATTGGAGGCGTTTTAAGTTCCTCGCATCAGAATCCGACACAAACTTAGTTAACGGACTAAGCTAGCGCCGGATTGACGCTAGCTCCAAAGATCTTCTAGTTGCTGCGTCGCCAGCAACCAGAGCAACTCAAATAGCAAGCCACGTTCGGAGGCACTGTTGGAATCCAAGTCAATGAACACCCTACACTCAACACATCACGCGGAACATTTTATTGCCCAGATTTGAAAATGCTAACCGATGAGGAAATAATGGAAGCTAGAGTTACAGCGCAAAACGAAAATGAAGATTTTGAAGACAGCTACATTCATCATAAGCTTAAACTTGAGCCATCTACCAACAGCGAAGTCCCCAGAGAAGGAATAAGCACACATCAACCCACCACCCCAAATACCCACCAAACAACTAAGCGACAGCAGACATTAGTACAACAAAGAGAGGCAGACCCACAAGAGCACATAAAAGCACTAACTTACATGAGAGACCAAACTGAATGAAGAAAGCTGAATGAATCCGGAGAGCAGAACGAACGTAGCAGAGAGCTTAATGAGCGCGGAAAGCAGAACGACTGCATGAAGCGGTTGGAACATGAATATTGAAGCAATGCTGTTCAACGAGCAGTGGCGTAGTAGAAATTTTTTTTGGGAGGGGGAGATATGAATATTTTTTGTGTATGTGTACAATGTATGTATGTATATATGTTTTTTAGAGCAGAAAAAATGTTCAAAACAACCAGAGAAGGAAAAAATGTACAAAAACCAACAACTCAGGGAACGGGTTTGGATAGTCACCCGACCCGTTAATACAACTAATCTTGTACGGAACCTGATTCCTCCCCGGCATTACCTTACGGCATTACTTCGGAAAGAGGTTTTTTATGTGCACAGCATATAGGGAAAGAGGGTAACAGTGGAACTATGAAAACAATACGTTTTCATAGTTCCACTGTTACCCTCTTTCCCCTACTCATATTCATCTACTTAGTAGTTAGTTCTTACACTACCAGTTTTCGACCATCCACACAACGTGGCAATATCTGTATGGTGGTAGGAAAGTTAGCTGTGGTTCTAGAGTTAGTGCTCTCCCTACGAGGACAATCTGGGCGGCAACCTTCAGACCGTCAAATTTACTTAGCTCTTCGGTTCCCTTGTGCTATTTTATACCACTTCCTCATTGAGTTCGCGAATTACTCGGTCTAATCCCCGACGATGGATCTAGCCTACTCTGACGAAGAGTGTCCTGGCGAGAGAAGTTCGAAAGCGAGCCAACCAGCCAGGTGCCAAGGTCAGTTTGGCGATTCCGGTGGAGTAGGGCGTCCAGTTTTCTGGAGCCCCGGTGCTACTGGTGGTGTCTCGTCGCGGTCTACTCAGTATAGCTCCCGGCGGTGAATCTGACTGTACGCTGACGGAGAGTTCTCCGGCTAAAGAAGTTCTCCCATTACCGATTCTTCTTTGGTTTTGGTACCACAATTTCTTGATCTCTTTGGCTGCGTGTCCGATGCCATTTAGCACTCCTTTAAGCCCTACAGTTCTCTTCTTGTGCCATTTAGCACTACTTCCTTGATGAGCCATTCAACTCCCCGACTTGTTCGCGAACTACTCGGTCTAGTCCCCGACGATAGACCTGACCTACTCCGACAGAGAGTTCTCCGACGAGCAGTTCCTCAGAAGCCAATCAGCTAGGTGCCGAGATTAGTTCGGCGATTCCGGTGAAGCAGGGCGTCCGGTTTACTGGTGTCCCGATGACCCCGACTGGTAGTGTCGTCGCGGTCCATTCAGTCTAGTCCCCAGCGTTGAATCTAACTTAAGCTGACGGAGAGTTCCTTGGCGAAAGAAGTTCTTCCAATATTCGATTCTTCTTTGGTTTTCGCTATATGTCTATTGGAATAACCGGTGGGGTGCTACGGTTGGTCTGGTGATTCCGGGTGAAGCGTGGCGTCCAGTTCACTGGCGTTTCGACGACCCACACTCGGTGTTCTGTAACAGTCTACTCGACTAGTCCTCGGCGGTGGATCTAGCTTATTGCTGCGGAGAGTTACCCGTTTCCGGTAAGACGATCACGATCTACATCATAACTCTGTTGACTGCGTTCCACGTCTGTATGTCGGTTGTCATTTTGTAGGCTACATTATCCCAGTTGATGTTCGGTCCTCCCATTTTAAGTAGCTTCCTGCACGTCGCTTCAAACCTCGCACATGTTTCAGGTGGAATTGTCCCACTGTTGCCACATCACCATTGAATCGATTCTTATAATCTTCCTCACTTTTGTGGCGCTTCATTGATAGTAGCACTTAATACCCTCTGCCAGGGTGATGCAGATGGGGATCATATCGGCAATAACGCTTACCGCCTCCAAAGATATTATTCTGTACGCAATCGCAATTCGTACGACCACCAGCCGGAACATCATGTTCAGCTTTTCCTCACGTTTGTGGCGTTTCATTGATAGTAGCACTTAATATCCTCAATCGCAATTCGTGCGACCATCAGCCGGAACATCCTGTTCAGATTTTCGCGGTTCCGCTTAGTTTTTATTGCTGTATCGATGACGAAACACTAAATAACAGACGTACTTTTCGCAGGTGTAATCAACGTGATTGTTAAAGCTCAACGGTGACCTGTTCCGCTGAACCGCCTTGCAGTTGCTGACCAACAACACATCCGTCTTGTGGTGAGCTATTTACAGCTTGACCCCGTTCATTCAGCTCTTGATCGCGTCTATTGTCTCATCATTTTATCACATTTGTTCTCACGATCTCCTAACCTCCTATTCATCATTGTATCCCTGTCATAGTTCTTAATTTTACCACTACGTACTCACAACCTGCTTTCCTTCGTGTGCTGCTATCACCCACACTACGGGCCCTTAGATGGCTTCGTACCACCCTCGGTTGATGCACCCTCAACGCCGGCGTCGCCCCTTTCACACGCCGCCTGCTTACGGCTCCCTTCCGGCGCACTATCGGGAGTGTCTCTTGCTCGCGCAGTGAACCCTGTATCACTTCTGTTTCACCTGCACTTCCCGATCGACGCTTCTCTCGCTGCGCTCTGGACCGATATTCCAATAACTAATCGCCGTGCTCTTCGACAGACAACGATCTTCGCCCTTGGGAAGATTTACCATCCAGCCATCTCTCGCACCGAATCGTCGGCTCTCCTGACGATAAAAATCAATATTTATGTTCGGCCAAGTAGATGTAACGTTCCAACTTACTTGGTGATCCCCTGTTGTGATTAGGTTCACGCTCAATTCGCCGTTCTTCGAGACTGGAGCTAGTCGCTTTACCCAATGAGCGTCTTTTCCTGCGACTCTTCCGCCAGTCGTAGCTTCGGCTCGCTGCAAGCTTTCCCTGTATAGAAATGTCATGTTACTGGCCCGCATTTCAAACAATCCGATTCACGTATACCTGCTGTCTCTATCCCTGCCTCGTCAATTACTTCTGCTATTCTTCTGTCTTTTCCGGACCGTTTCGATCCTTTCGTGGTGTAAGAATATCGCGTGAGAACGATGCTCAAATCGATGTCAATTGGCTTCCTACTTGGTAATCGGGGTTTCTAAAGTGCAGATACAAAGGCCCTTAACTTATTTTTGCAAATGCTTTTACTGGTGTTTTGCACTCACTGCCACTAGTCGTGTGCTTCGATTCACTTCGCCAACGAGAAAGAACTTGCCAATGGCGGTGCGAGATGCTTCGTATTTTCTACTGCAGCGTCTGTGTGTGTGGTGGCGAGTGCCTATCGGGGCAGTTGATGGAAGGCGTGTCAAAGTCAAGACGGATACAGGTGTGCACATTTTTTTCTGTGTGTGAGTGCGGTTGTCATTTTTCTTTGATGAAGCAGAAAAAATAAGAGGATATGAAGAAGAAAAGTACAAACAAATGACGTTGTGGGCCTTTCTGTTGCCACAAGTTTTCTTTCGGTTCGGTCATAGTTAATTTAATCGTTTTTTTTAAGTAAAAAGTGTCCCTAAGTCTTCTAATAGCTAGATCGGAGGTGAAGCCCGGCCTTTTCTCACTTTTCATCGTGCGCCAAAGAATCAGGATGCTCGTTCGTTCACTTCAAGGGCCCCGGCCGCCATGCTTAATTGTGCAAGTATTAAACTAATACACTCAAAAGTGTCAAATGTTCCCGCCTTTCTCCCATCTTGCGTCAAAGTGGTGTCGTGTTCGATAGCGATGTTTTAGGTACGTTGATACGAGAGGCTTTGCACGCGTGATTCTCGCGCTTATATTTAAATGTTTTCTGGCTCATTTTTTCAATGCGTCTTATAAACTTAGTGTGCTTAATCAAAAATAATAATCTTACGTAACACACTTCTTAAAATGTCTTAAAATGAGAAATCGCAGTGTTAAGACCCCATCGTACATCTCTTAAGAATCTGGCTCATTCTTCTGCGCAGCGCTGCGACCCGGTGTCTTCCCTGACTTTAACAACAATACCAGCTTCTTTACCTTTCACATTTCGGGGAAATTGCCATTATCTAAACACTTCTACAGTAGCATTCTGAACATGTTCGGATGGTCCAGGATCGCAGCTTTCAGCACCACGTTTGTATTTCCATCCGGACCGAGGGCTTTCTTTGATTTTAGTCGCATCGACGCTTCTATCAGCTCGTCGTTAGTCGCTTGCCACTCGACTGTGTTTACTCCTTCTGCTTTGCCGTGCGGTGTCGGTGACCAGGTAGTTGGAACGTGATTCGAGAAGAGACCCTCAACGATTATCTTTAGCTTACCCAGGCATATTTCAGCTGGTGTCGATGGGCCCTCATCTTCATCATGACGACTCAGTACGCGTTCCCCATAGATTGACGTCTACTTCTCAGCACTGCTTCTTATGGCAAACTGGTTTGCTAAGCTTGATCTCTCGTTTTAAAGCGTCCCTACCTTCTCGAAACGTCGCTTGGGCTCCTCTCTCACTCTCCGATCTTGCTCTCTGAACCCGCCTTCTTGCTCTAAGACAAGCAGCGTGTAGTGTACTGAGCTACTCATTTAACCAGTAAGCTGGGGTTGGAGGTTTGTCCCCATAGTAACGTGTAGCGCCAAGAATGATAAGAAACCCAGCGAAGGTGGTTGTAAAGAGATGAAAATTATTATGAACTACACTTCCTAATCAATTTGTGTTTCAACAGGTTTACATCACACCTTAGCAAGTCAGATATACCACGAAGGTTGGACAGCAAGCAAAAAAGCAACAATGGAACAAACAAACATGAACTATTAACACAACATAAAAATAACAAGAGCACAATTACTCAATTTGATAAGCTGAGTCGGTTGGTATACAAGCCTCGGCCCTCCAGGCCTGGGCAAAAATATTAAAAGTTTGAAGGATTCTATACCTTTCTGTTATAAGAAACATAAATATTCAAAATTCTCCCCTTGAGAATTCTCTGTGCACGTGCCTGCTACCTAAGAAGCAGAGAAAACTATGTTGGAAAACGGTTTGCTCCCAAGACATGAACCTGGCTGATGTTTGCTGTAAATTTCCGTAGGAATTATGTATGTCATCAGAGACATCTATTGACTTGCTATAAGCTTTTTGGCTTCAATGTCCAGTTGATACTAAGATTTTTATCTGCATTGTTGTTGTCACAAGATAGCAGAACTCGTTAAATCGAGAAATAATCACTATGCTCCAATTTGTAGTGCTTTAAAAATCCATGGCATGACATAACACATCTAACTTAGTTTACCTCAAAATGGCGTTTGTCATAACACAACGACGACATACGGTATATTTTGAATGTCACTTACTTTATTTACCATATTGAAGTACAAACAGAATTATAATTATTCCTTAGAATATTAATCTGAACTTGGCAAGTTCATGAGTTATGATCAGAGTTGACCACAGATTTTTTTTCTAAACGATCCTAAACAGAACTCTGTCGATATGAGATTAATGCAAGATTCGCATTAGAATTCCATTCACATGTGGTCCTGCGTGCTTCAAGGATGGTGTCCCGAATACCAGAATGCAGCTAAGACGAGACTCGTAAAGGGAAGAGCATTTTCTTATTGAAACACCTACAAACCGCATTTATTTTTATGAGCACACCATTTGTCATCGATAACCGAAGACGGATTCCAATAGTATCCTTATTTGGTTCAAAAAAGCACATACAAACTAAATCTAGGACACATCTGTAGCAAGTCTACGAACTCTATTATATAGCGGGCGGTGGGGATTGGTTGAAATCGCTGTCTACTTCTGCGGAGGAAATTTTGTGAGGACCGGGTCCTTTGACACGTTCTTGAACTTCCATGAAGCTACTTTTGATTTCATCCAAAGCCTGACCAAGACCACGCTTGATTAGATTGAATTCCTGTGTAACCAGCGACAAACGACCCAGAAGATAGTTTAGATTCGAGTCCACCTCGGACATGCGACCGGTAATCAACGAAACCTATAACGAAATTAGTGTTAGTTTTGGTTGAGAAAGTAAACTGTTGGAACAGCGGATATGTTACCTTTCCTTCCATGCTATCCATCGTATTTAACGTGCCATTCACATAGGTTTCAGTCTGCTGTTGAAGGCGGTCCAAGGCTTGTTTGCTAGATGAAATCTCTTGATACATGATGCCGATCTGTCGCCAAACCTGACTGATTTCGGTTTCAATCTTCGAACTGAGATTGCTTAAGGCACCGTTGTGATTGTCCAGAATCGTAGCGCCAATATCATCAAATCGTTTAGTAACTGTCTTGTTGAGCTCTTTGGAGTTGGCCTTGACAACCTCCGTTACCTCTCGCAGAATCTGATGAATGCCATAATCGATACCTCGTTTGGCGTCCAAAACGTTCTCACCCGTTTGCAACAAGAACTTTTCTAATCTACTTAAAGCAGCGATTTCATCCTGCAATGATCCAATATCTTTTTTGGTAGCAGAGAAGAATGCTTCCGTATCTACGATCTCTTCCGAGAGAGTCTTTAAAATCTCATTTACGGAACCCTGCAGCACCTCGTTGTTCTCCTTGATGCGAGTCGCCGTCTTCGAGAAACTCTTATCGGACGCGGTCAAAACCTCCAAACGCATATCTTCGATTGCCTCCAAGGTTTCATTGATCAAGCCATGTACAAACTCCTTATCAATCGTTGAACCATGAGCAGAGACAGCCGCTAGAGCGGATGAATGACTTTCCTTCACGGCAGCATCGATCGTGTCTAGCTTCTTGATGACCTTCTCTTCGAAGTCGACGTTCGAGTGGGAGATTGCGACCGGATTGTTGTAGTACGAGGATAATCTTTCCTCGATTTTGCCAATAATTTCGTCAGACGATGATCCATGCTTAGCGTGGGCCAATTTTTCTGCCTGCTGAATCAGGTTACGGTTAGTTTGCTGGAATAAAATTCGAAAACATGTTGTTAGCAAGCTTCTTGAAATACACTTTAATATTTTCCTAACTGCTATTATAAACCATAGAAATACCAACCTCAAGTGTGTCTCTATCCGATTTCAATTCCGCGACCTCCCTTCTCAGCTCTCTAATACTTTCGGTAATCTCATCCATCTTGCCACCAAGACCTTCGCCATCTTCGTATGGTCTTGCCTCCGGGATGACCCTCGCCTCGAGTGCTGGTGCATTGTCAGTTAACCAACGCAGAACGCCCTCGAGTGTTTCGCCCAACTTCATCTGCTGTAGTGTGTTTTTCTCATCTTGCTGCAACGAAAGGAGGGTGCGGTCATTAATTGCACTTGAAGTTACCGGCTGGCGATTATATTCTCAAGTAGCATTCATAATTGGAAATACTTACGCTGAGTAGTGCCGTTTCGATGCTACCGACGCGTTCCTCCAGACGCGTGATGGTGCCCTTGAGTGGTTCAAATATTCGCTGGTTCTTCTGCAGCGTGATCAAACCCTTTTTAACCTGCTCACCGAGAGACCGCTCACGCTGCTCGTGTCGTTCTAGTTTGTTGTCCAGCAAGTTGTACGAGTGCACCAACGACAGGATGGCATCGCGGATTTCCTGGTTTCTGGAAGATTAATATGTTTGGAATAAGTAAACATAATAAACATAGTAAACACATGGAATCAGTAAACATGACCTACTAAATGAACATGTATGATGCTTATAGTTGCATAATTATGATAATTCATGTATTAACTTAACTTGTTTCTTTTTTTTTCGAAACCCCAAATATCTCTCGAAAATGGTATTTGTTAGACCTTTTTACTATTGTGCTGAGTATCACAAACTAAGATAGCACGGAAAAAGTTGAAATAAATAATATTCAAAGCAATAAACAAAAATTACCTAATTAGTTATTTGCAGAATTTGCATTTCGTTCTCATCAGAATCCGACACTAACTTAGTGACAGGTCTAAACTAACTCCAAAAACGAAAACAATACTTGTGTTTCTGAGCAAATCCATTGTCCCGCAAGAAAGAGTTATGATTGAGCTGAAGAGAATGAATGAAATCGAATCTTGGTTTGGCGAAAATTTGATAACTAATTTTGTGAGGGTTGCCGCCCGGTCAAACCATTCGGAACTTGATTCGGAATCCTGAATGGAGTCAGTATGGATTCCAAATCAAATGCAACAACCGATTCTGAGTCGGAATCGGTTGTTGTATTTGATTTGGAATCCATAATGACTCCATTCAGAAATCCGAACCGGTTCCAGAATGAGTTTAACTGGGTTAGCTCGCTCCCACTGACAAGGCCTACTTGATTGTTGAGCGTTGACTCTCCTGGAGGTAAGTTGTGCTTGCGGTTAAATCGGTAAAGATTGCTTGCTGGGTGATTCCCGATGAGATTCGGATTCACACATTAGCGATCCCGCCAGGCCGCAGACTAGAAAACTGAATTTTCCTTAAGGTGAAGATATGTGGAAACCAGGAACGCACGTTTGTTGCTAGGCACCGACTCACTTCTTTACATTGAGAAAAAATGGAATTCGAAGTGAAAATTCAAACGCACAAATGAGAGTTTTCGAATATTTTTCTTCGGTCATCTGCACAGTGACAGAAAATTTGAAGTTTTGTTAGTAAACGATTAAAGTTTCGCGGGTGAAAATGAAAAGAAGAAAAATAGGCGTGTTTCGAAAAGAAACCCCAAGTGAAGAGGGGTGACATTTTCGCACAAAATAAAAACTACAGATGGCATTCCGTCAAGAACTCGGGTTGATTGTATAGGAAAATGTTCTAGTTTCCTCAAGTAGCAGTTTCGTGGTACACCGGCAACGTTGGTGTGTGGACAAAAGTATTTTTATATTTGATCATGTCAGATACATGGTTAGGCAGGGGAGAGGTATGTTTGTGACGTAGGAGCTATGTTGTGGCTCGCTTGTATAATGTCCTTAATGTGCTTGAAATTATCTAATACAGGAGTCATCAAGGAAATCACCCAACATGCGAAAGAGAACAAGAGTGAAAGAAAAGTGAAACATCAGTGTTCTTACAAAATCGCGTCTGTCGAAAGAAAATAGAAGCTATACGGATAATGAGCAGCTACAAGGAATTGTAACGATGGCGTATTGGGAATCGAACAGTGCAGTAAGTTAGGAAAATAATGCCTATGGGAAAATATAAGGTTTCCCCTTGTCTCAAAAAAAATTACCGAATGCCGAAGTTGCGTGTGAGTTGGGACTATTTTCTCGTGCATCGATCCACTACACGATATATTAAGCGCGTCGAGACAACCACAAGAAAAAAAATCAATCGAATGTATAAGATAAATGTTTCATATGATCAGGCATGGGAAAATACGCTCATTCGCGCGACTGTTGCTAACTGTGGATCACAAAGTAACCAAAATTTTGTGCTCACTAATTAACCATGAACAACGCACCAAGGGAGAAGTCTAAAAACTTAACAGTAGGTCACTAGATGAGCAAACTGCGAATAAACAGTGAAGCCACAGAGAACAGACATATAAGCTGGAACAAACTTTCCCGAAAAACCTGTGTAAACATTTAAATGAAAATACGTTGAAAATCACCATCGCATACAGGTTCGCATGCGTGAGTCACCATTGTATGCAAGTTTGCACACAAGTCCCGTATAGCTATTGCTGGTCGATCGAAGCGCTGGCAAGTGGCAAGTTGCTACTTGCTGTTGTCATTTCAAAACGACAGTTTTATTTCTTACACAAGTTGAAAACTTTACTTGTAGGGTGATGCGCCTATTATGGCAGTAGAGCCTATTGTGACCCTATTTCGTACCCCGTGGTTTCGAACCAAGCATATGAGATAATGACACTATCGATTTGGCTAAAACAGGTAACATGAACTTGTAAATATAATGTAATGCAATTTCAGGTATAAGTAATCAATTACTTCAAGTTATTAAACTAATTGCTGATTGCAAATATTTTATTTTCATCTGCACATACAATTCGGATCGGGAGAAAGCAATGTGTGATGTGAAACTTGTCATTCTAGTTGTTAACCTTCGAATGGTTTTTTTCTGCGTGCGCAATTCTGGGCGCTCTTCTACTAACAGCTGATGAGTTTCATTGTTATGCGTGATGTTTACGTTTGTTTTGATCGGCTGAAAAAAGCAGAATGATTCGTTTTACAAATCACACGTTGGCGTCCATGATCTGGATACCTAGTTAGAATCGACGCAAATGGAATATGAGGCATTGCGTTTCAACTAGATTGTTTTTCGATGAGGTGGAAATTGGCACACCCATGAGGCAATAATTGGATCGTTGAGGAGGGAATAGATGCACAGAATGGAACATTTATTTTCATTTATGCTGAAAATTGAGGCAATTCTGCTAAATAAGCATTATATAGATGTTTAAGAAACAGTACACTGATACTTTATGCTGTGAAAGGTTATAGATATGGCTTCTTTTAAAGTTGTTCAAAAAATAGTGCGACCCTCTCCCTAATGGTGCCAAAATAGGCTCATCACCCTATGTCAGTTCTCAGTGGTGAAGCTTAAAATTTTTAAGAGCAGCATAAATTTTTCGCGATTGCATATGATGATATTTTAGCGTGTTGGGACAACCGCTTCGGAAAAAAGCGAGTTGGGACGACCGCTATGAATTATTGGAATGGATGGAATCTAGTTCAATTAATTAGAACTTTTGTTAGAGTTAGTAGTTTGTGCAGTAATTCCAATATATAGTATGAAAAACGAGATGAGAGAAACTGGAAAGTACTAATATTTTTCTTGTTGATTTACAGATAAGATTTGAGCCAACTATAAAGATCAACTATTTTGAAAATGTCTGAAGGAGGTATATACGTTCGAGTCGGTTCGGGTTATGATAGTAACTCGGAGGCTTCACACTCCAAAGAAGTAAATATTGGAGAATATGAGGCAGGAAAATACGTCCGTGCTCCCGATATCGACAATGTGGAACACGAAGAAATCATTGACAACCAACAGGGAAGCTCGTATGACCACTATCTGTTACCATCTGCGTCTGCTCATCGGAACAAAGAGCTTAGCAAGAGAATTTGTGATTTAGAAAAAGCAATAACAGATTTGATTGCCGCGAATAAACCGAATCTGATCGACGCTCCCACAATGTAGATTCGAGTTGGGGTATAGTTCCGACATCAGGTTTACATGAAAGTAAACTACTGAGTATTAGAGGCGATTATATTAAACCAATCACTAAAGGCATCCTCGCTAATAAAATGTGGGAAGATTTGACGAGGTATGTAGAAAATTTTGAGAAAGCTTCGTGCCTTTCAAACGCGCACGATCTGGTACGGCGAGTGCAATTGTTATTTCTGTAGATTGGTGAGGAGTTGCAAGGCATCGTACGAGCCGCCAAACTACGTCCTAGTTTAAATGACACATCTTGCTATACAACCTTCGTGAAAAATGTTGAACAGTACCTGAAGCGCATGACCGATACCTCGGCCGAACACGGCACCTTTGTTAGCATGGAGTAAGAGAAAGGAGAATCGGCCGTGAACTTCCACGCTAGGCTGATGGAAAAAGTATGGATTGGTGGGTATAGTGTAGCAGACCAAGATCGTTTCGTGCGAGCCCAACTGTTGAAGGAGCCAGGGAATCAAAATCTAGCAAAAATGGCACGAGCCTATAGTTACGAAACTAATTGCATCATTCAGTCCGCCACTCGAGATGAAGTGTTTAAATCCACAACGGATCTAGTACTCGACACGGGTATGGAAATTAGTCGTTTGGGTGCATGGACTCTTGATAGATTCAGGGTCGGACACATCGTTGGAGGTTCAGCTGGCTCAGCTCAAACAACAATACACGCATTGCGAAACTTGAGATGTTAGATACACTGGCTAATAAAGAACTGCGCACATACGCCACTTATAAGCCAATGGTGATCGAATACGCTTTCGAAGCGGAACTCCAGGTATCTCACCTTGAAAAACTTACGATAACAGAAAATTACCTGGTGGTACAGGAAGGACGCCGCTCGTTGCAAGGACGATCGACATCCAGTTTCATGGGCTTGCAAAAAGTGGGAGGCTCTATTCGAATTCGATAAAACGAGCACGCGATTTATAGGACATGATCTAGATGGAAAAGGACTCCACGTCGATGTAGCGAAAATTCAAGATATTAGGAATATCCGTAGACTGCATCTGAACTCAGGAGTTTTTTAGGGTTGGCTTCGTTCGTGAGCCGATTCATTGAAAATTTCGCGCACATCAATGCCCCTTTGTGGGCTGTTGCAACTACCAATACATGGAATTGGAAAACAGAGGAAGAACGTGCGTTTCAACTTGTGAATGATCGTATCGTCCATTCCACAGAACTTTACTGTATACCGACGCTTTTCCCAATGCTCTGGGAGCAGTATTAGTTCTAAAAGCTGCTAATAAAACCGCCCCGTACAATTAGTTTTGCCTCTAAAACACTAACGACGGCGGAGAAGAGGTATACCCAGAATAAACACGAGACCTTTTATCCTCAATCATGCACGAGAAAAGTCGAAGCGAGCCTTGACAAGAGTCAACGGCTGGGCTTTTAGGCTCACTCCATGTAGCTACGATATAGAATTTGTCCGAGGTCGTGATAATATAGCCGACTCATTTTCACGTCTGAGTGACGGATGCAACGATCTCTTTGACGAAGAATCTAGTCCTTAGGAAATTGAACGCTTAGAGGCGAACTCAGTTATGTTGTTAACGGATGATGAAATTAGAAAATCTACGATGAATTATGCCACACTAATATCGTTAGCAGATGCGTTGAGAACTGGAATATGGTCTAAAAGTTTGCACACGCATAAATTTTTAAGTAATATTAGATGACCTGTATACATACAACGGCATCATGGATGCGCAATCATTCCGAAAGATCTCCGCCAAAAACCCTGCAGACTGCACATTCTGGCCACCCGTTAACAGCAAAATTCAAAAGCATTCTTCGGGAACGCGTTTGGTGGCCGGGTATGGCTGGTGATGCTGAAGACCAACTCCAATAGAACGAACATTTGCTCCTAAAACCGTTTGAGAAACAATGGCAGTGGATTTCAACGGTCCACACCTGAAATTTTAATTTTAGTGATAATAGATTTCAGGTCCAGATATGCGATTGCCCGCCCTGTTAGATCGACTAGTTTCGACAACACCCGGAAAGTTTTAGATGAGGTTTTCGACAAAGAAGGTTTTCCTGGAGCAATAACGACCGACAACGGTCCTCCCTTCAACGGCGACGAATACAAGCGGTATTGCGCAGATCGTGGCATCCAGGCGATTTTCTTTCCGCAACAGAACGGCTTGGCTGAGAGCTTCGTGAAAGTTGTCAATTAAGCTACGACTACTGCGTCAATGACCGGAGCAACTATTTGCAGGAGCTACAATCTGCAGTACATGCGCATAGCGCGGTTGCACATACAGTTACTAAAATTCTACCAGAGAAAGCAATGTTAGGCCGGAAAATTAGGCGTGGGCTACCTTTACTGAGCATGTTTATCTATGTTGTCAATTTCGGCAGTAAGTGCCTTTTGAACACATACAAGCATCCATATCTTGGAAACTAAACATCGGAATCAAAAACAAATTAATAGATTGGATTTGGATAAAGTCGGTCCAGCCATTGCGGAAAAACAAGAATGAGAGTTTGTCCGTTACATACACACACAGACATTGTCCCAAATCGTCGAGCTGAGTCGATTGGTATATATGACTCGGCCCTCAAGGCCTTGGAAATAAACTTGAAAGTTTGAGCGAATTCTATAATTTCTTTTATAAGAAACGTAAAATAAAACGTGAATTTTAATGAAATTTTATAATACCTATAACTTGATACATGAAGACATAGAGCATCACTATCTTCAATAACTTGTCGTGGTTTTGAATGCTATAAAACTTTGCCGAAGACAGCAAATCTCTAGGATGCGAAATAAAAAAAATTTAACATCGCAGCGCAACCTATGCGGTGAAAATCCAAACTAATTTACATCACCAAATTAGGGACAGATAAAACCAAGATATTTTGCTGAATATAGCAACTACAAAATGCACTTTCACAGCGCTAGACGTTTCGTTTTGCTAATTTTCTGCCCCACTGTGCATTGAACACATAGGCGTACTTTAGTTTCTCTCACTAGTGCCACCATGCGGCAAATTTTACATTTTCCGAATGAGAAATGAATGTTTTTTTAGTAATCTACAACTTCGTAGAAAATCAAAATGCTCCATCTCTTACCGTTGTACAGATAGTATTCCCTTTAAATTGCTTGGCTCAGTACCAACACCATGCGGAGAACATCATAACTTTCTATTTCTCATCGTTTTAGAGATATGTGTGTTTTTCCTAACTTTGCCCAACCTTTACACGTGGTTCACATACATGAGATAAGCGGAGTACGCCCTTTGCGAATGTTAAGCAGCAGTATCCAACTTTAAACGTTAATAACACTTTAACGGTTGGTTGGATTGTCTTGCAGTCTTCGACAAACTTGTTTGCCATATCTTCAAAAGTTTAACTCCTTCCTAGGTCCGTGTTCGGATGTTTGCAGTGATCTCTAGTGGCAATTTTGTAAACTGCGAGTGTTTTCATATACATTTTGGCCAAAAATCCCATACAAACTTTAAGTCACCCTACTATTCAGTGTAATAAATTTGTACAATTCTAGACCAACATGAGAAAAGGGCGGAAGTCCAAATGAGAATCTCTCTTTGTTTACTCTTTCTTTCGTCAATAACTCGGCCGCTTCTACGTTTGCTTCTTAAGTCGTAACATAATATGCTAGACGACATCAGAATCTTTCAATATTTATTGAAACAATGTTGGAGAGATTTATGTTGACTCCATAATAAGAGAAAGTAAACACAGAGAGACTCTCATTTGAACTTCCGCCCTTTTCATATGTTGGTCTAAACAGAGTGTCTCGAGGAATTGCCGGGCACCATTAATCATCATCCGATACGACGAACATATTTCGGATCATGTCCCCGAATGAACACATGTATACCGGGTGACACTCCAAAGACACATGCGATGGTCAAACATCACAGCTTAGTTTGGGAACGATCAACTATACAACAACAAACGGCATCAATTATGACCAATTAGATCCTCTTCTAAGCTTGCTCGAACAAACATAGCTTAGTACTGTGTGAGATGATGGCTCTTAAATATATATTTAATGGGTTCATTGCCACTGCTGGTCGATGCGGATCAAATCCGCTTCCAACATACCACAAACTGTAGGGACAAACGCATGCGGTCTGTCCGATACGCTACAGTTAACTTAATTATGCTGCCGGGATAATCTTAATTAAGATGTTTGTTTATTTTTTGGAATGGAAAGCAACGTTTTCAAGTGCACTTGCGGTGCAATGACATAATGGAGACAAGTGTTGTTTCGGAATATTGGATAAACGCAAAATGTTTTGATAAATAGTTGCATTTCGGGAAATTTCAGCACTTAAATTTGAGCCAACGGGGATAACAATGTGAACTGATTTCTTCTAATCAATGCGATGAAGTCCGAATTGACATGACATGCAAACGAATCAGTATATGCGGCTGAATGGAGAACAGGGAGTTGCACGGAAAAAATCCGTTCATAAATTCATGAACGAAAGATCACGATTTACGAAAACCGTAACCAAGTCGCTGAAATTATGAATATTAAACCTCGTTTTCATGAAATTATTAGTGTTTTCAAAATACTAGTTCGCCCCGAATATATACATGGCATTACATTCGAATGTTTGGTTGGGTTACTGTTGTTGTTCCTTGAATATGTTTAGTTCTTGTGACATTTCTTCTTCATGATCTGACAGCCGACAGTAAAACAATGTTTATGACTTCAATATCCTATTCGCGATTTTGGTGATTTCTCATCGTGCTATTTTATTCATGAGTTTACCATCGGATTTTTCTGTCAGACTAACGGGATTCATGTGAATGATTTCAGGATCTTATTCGCGATATTCGCAATTTCTATTCACGTTGTCGTGATATTTTAGTAATAAGTAAAGTGATTCATGTTCATGACTTCAGAGTCTTAGTCATAATTTTATTATTTTAATCACGACTAAGGTGATTTATGTTTATAGTTTTAGGAACTTTTAATGATTTTCATAATTTCTTTTCACGCTATCGTGATATTTTAGTCATGATTTATGTTTATTTGTGTTCATGAGTTCAGGATCTTTGTCGCGATTTTTAATATTTTTGTCACGATTTATATGAACTTAGTCACGATTTTCGTAATTTTTGTGTACGTTATCGTGATATTTTATTCTAGAGCTTACTTTCGAATTTGACATTTGGAATAATGTGGCTCGAGTAATGATATCAGCAATTTTATCGTGGTATTCGTAAATTCTCTTCGCCTATCGCGTTCTATTATTTTTTGGTTTCCATCGGTTTTTTTACTCGGAGTAACGTGACAATATGAGCTAGATCATAAAAGTGGGACTGATTCACGGTGTCTTGCTCTGTGAACTATATCACGAACACAATTCGTGGTGCACAGCTCAGTTTTCGTTTTCTGTACAGACATCATACTGAACCTTATCAAATGAATAACAATGTTTGAGGCCCCACTAGTTTTTTTATATCTACTGCTTGTTCTTTTTACTAGCAGCAGGACATTTCATGAAAAAGTGCATGAACAAAAATGATTCTACGAAAAATAGTTCAAATTTTGTGAAATAGTTAACTTAAAAATTTTATTAGCATGTTACATGAAATTGAAAATCGTTGGTGATATCTTCTAAATATCACCATCAAAATAGATCACAAATCATGTTCTAGGAATCATGAACAAGTTCACGAATACAATGATAATATCTCATGATTTCGTGAATTATTTCACGAGCACGAATGGTAAGTCGTGACTATTATACTAAGTATCATGAACTAGTTCACGAATACATGAATAATATTTTATAATTTAATGAACAATTTCACGAGCATGGATATTGAACCGTGACTTATATATTAGGAATCATGTTCACGAATGAATAATATTTTATGATTTTGTAAACTATTTCACGAGTACGGATTTCGGATCGTGATTCATATATTAGGAATCATGCATTAGTTCCAGTGGATTGAATGGATTTATGAACAAATTCCGAGTTTCGAGAAATAGTTCACAAGAAAATATCTAGAATGTTTTGATTTTGTGAACTAATGTTCCTAGATCTATGAATAACATCATTAGTCAATCTTTGGTTTTATGAATAATGTTCATAAAGTTGTGAATTAGTTCACGTGCACCAAATCGATTCCAGAATTCATAGTACCGTCATGCGGGGCTACTTTGGATATGTGGGGCTACTTTGCACACTTTAGCTTTTCAATATTTGCTAACAGACGCGCTTTTAATAGTTTTATTATACCTTTGACATTTGTAGAGCCGCATGTCTTTAACCATATTGCATATGACTTTTGTCATTTTTCGTAACACTGTTTACCAAAACAAACAAAACACCTCAAGGGTCGATAAAAGTGATTGGAGGCTCGTAAAACAAGACTACTCAACAAAACAGAAAATCTTAAGTGTGCCGTGACCACATACTGGTTTTCGGAAAGAAGAAAAAAGATGAAAAATCCATATCAACTTTTGAATAGGGCTTATAAGATTTGTAAACAAACTTTTGTTTTACTGATTTCTCTTAATTTGTTATCATTTCAACACAGAAAACATGTGGAACTGATTGTACCAACGGTAAATATGTTGATTCATATGTATTTTTCATGAAATGCAACTCGGTAACGGAATAATGTGCGAAATAAGTTTGTTTACAAAAATCTCATTAGCCCTTTTGAAGAATTACTATTGAAATGGCTTTTTTCGTTTGTTTCTAGTATGCAAGGATCTGCCTGTGTTTGTGTTTTTAAAAAAGTTGTTTTTAATATCATTATCAACAACTTTACCGAAGATACCAAGCCTCTAAATACTGTTTTGAGTTTATTCTCCGTAATTATGTCCAAGAGAATTAATTACCAAAATTGTTTTTTTCAATAGATGTTCTGTACTATGTTGTATAATTTCTTTGAAGACATTGAACCTCCAAAGTTGGTGGTTGCGAAATAATGTGATCTTGGCCGTGAAAAAGCTGGTTTCGAACCTTTATTTCAGAATTCTTGACATATAAAGTGCATAACTTGAGAACGTAGCCTTGTGTACTAATTACGCCATCAATTTAGCACTCAAATATACGTCATAAATAGCCTCTTATTTCACTTTTTTATTTTGCGAAAGTCCACCGTGTGACTATTTTTATAATTGATAGTACAAAAAATCTTTAAATGCCCATAAACCTATTCTAACATACTAGAAACAAACTGATATTGCAATTTTTCATCATTTTCCTTTTTTCTACACAAAAAAACAATATGCAGTCTCAACCCACTCAAGTTTTTCAGACAAGTAACTTTATAAATGTTACATTAAAATGAATCCTTTATTTTAGAAAATACGATAAATGCGTGATGCTTTATTGTTGAAAAAGCCTCTGATATCAGTATAAATTAATGATATTGCAATGAAAATCAATAAAACTGGTTAATTTTTATTTTATATCGAATTCAAGAGGTGTGCAAAGTAGCCCCCAGCTAGTTCACAAAAAATATTTTTGAACGCTATATGAACAACTTTTTTATATGTGAACCAATTCTGCTTGATAAAAAGTGCGCAAAGATACCCCGCACAACGGTACTTTATGCACGATTTTGGGAACAATTGTTTCCGTGTATATACGGTATGCAAACTAGGCGGTTCCAAGATATGTTCTCCTGGATCATATACATTTGGAGTAACATCATATATCGTTTCAAGCTGTTCTCAATTGCTATTCGACAGTTTTCACTAAGCCACTCGCGTTACGGCTTGGTAGCATTTCGGCTAAAAGCGGCAGATAGTTTATAGTGACTATAAGAATCGAATAGGCATATGTAAAGGTTTTTAATTTCATTGTCATTTCAGATAGTAGGATACTGTAAGATGCAGAGGCGAATAAGTGATCTCATTTTTTACCACAGAAACTATTGTACTAACTCCAAATCAAATCTATGGAACATTCGTAAGAAGGAAGACAAGATATAAGGAATAATAAAAGTGATAACTAGAGCTTCCAACCGTTTTCAGCCTCCCGGACTCGTGTACCAAATAAGTAATTTCACTGAAAATCTCGGGAAAAATAGCAAAATGAAAAATGAATTGTTTTCTTGCAAAGGAAAGAATAAATTGAAAAGTTTTCAAACCCTATTGATTTATATATGTGCGAAGAAGCGTTGACAGAGAATGCCGATTTGGTGGACTACAGATCACTAAAACATGTAATAACGGGACTGGTTGATGGAACGATATCGTCGGAAGATAGTTTGCCCTGTATAAAAAATAGGTATCTGGTACGAAAAATGTAAAATACTCGAAGAGTACGAGGGTCAATGATAACCCACGCTGTTCCAATTAGAACATCCGCTATCATATTAAAAAATAGAGAAATTTGCCAAATTTATAAATCTATTGTCATCAAAATATATTGATGCTCGGTACATTAAATAGTTGATATATTTAAAAGGTTACATAAGTCGTGCTTGGCAATATGATTTATTAAAAAAACTAACAATTTTCCAAATCCCGCGATTTCCGGTTGAGCGATTCGCGAGATATCGTAGGCAACGCAGGCAGTGATTGAAAGGCAGTGTTTTGGGGTAAGTCCATATCTCCGTTAATTGTTTAGAATTTTTAATAGTATTTTGTGCACAATTTTATAATGAAAAGCTTGTTTAATAAAATTCTGCTATTTGCTATATTATTCGTAAAATTTTTCGACCCGCAACATATATAAAAGCCTAATAAAATAATCTGCATTTTGAATGTTCTATTGGATGCCTAATTAGTATCTCGAATACGATGGTGATTTGTGCGACTTTGCTATAGATGGCACAATGTTTTTTTACGTGCAAGCAGTCAATTATTTATATTGTTTTAAAGTGAAAAACTTACGTCACATCTACCCTCTGCTGGGCGAACACTTGGGATGATATTAGACTTAAAGTTGCCAAAATGAATATGCTGGATTTCGCAACCATGGTTATCTATAATATCTGAAATAGAAACAAAATCCAAAATTATTGAACCTAGCAGTTAGTTTCGTAAATTGCATTAAAAATTTGATTGCTCCATTTATCATATTTGCTTATCAATAAAAATTCGTGTGAGAAAGTTGACAGTTAGATCTGGCACCAAGTAGGAAATCGTTCAATTCGGATTTCAACTTCATTTAATGCTATGATCACATTTTTTTAATGTTCGAATGGTATGCAATATGATAATTATAAGCTTTAAGAACTGTTGATATAGATGCTACAATATGGACAGACTTAAAGTTAGCACTACCACTTTCGAAAAAGTGTACCGCATTATATGGGTTAATTGTCATTTAAGAGGTTACATATGTTGATCGGTCAAAAATCGAAAAAAAATATTCTTCTATCTTGAAGTTTAGGTTGCGAATGTTATCGCAAATTTTTATAGAGATCGGAGCGGTAGAAGTAAAGTTATAGCGTTTTTTATCTTGCTCCCTTACGGAGGCGTGGCCTATAGGCCGGAAAAGTTTTCATTCGATTTCAATTTTTTTTTTAAATTTATTGGAAATTTAACTGCCGTGTCCTTGATTGATTCCATTTTTTCGCCTAAATTTTTGTATCAATATTATACAGGTGAAAATAGTGATATGTTTGGAAAAGTCGTACTCGTTTGCAAAAAAAATAAATCGCTCAAGGACATCACAAGTACCTATACTAAGGATTTTTTTAATTTAATGCTTTCAGTTGAGCTGTTGGCCTGGAATCGCAGTCACGAAAACTTCTTTGAAAAAAAACACGTTTTGCGGAAATTCTTGTAACTTCGACAATTATTATTATTTTTTTCATTTTCTCAAGTGGATTTTGCAAATTAGACATTGCACTATACTAGACGTATAACAAATATTTCATGAGAATATGGCTACATAGCTTTACAAAAATTTAAATCTTTCCCTTTTTCCCGCATCTCAACATATATAACCTCCCAATTGTGATAAATGTGAAGTCCATTTAACGCGTTCTTTTTTATAAAAAGGATATGGTAGTGCTAACTTTACAGAAAAGTTAGCACTACAACTCAACTGGACAGATAGTTGATTTGAATTCATTTTTACCATACACATTACTGGTACAAATCCCCGACTACATACGGGGAACGTGCCATTTAAGCCAATATATTCTGATTCCTGATTCCTACTGTGTAGCAACAATTGAACCTGATGGTACCCATTTCTTGACCAATAGAAACATATTTATTCGCAGAACATTAAGACTTGTAATTTCAAGCATGTCCATCCATCAAAAGCAGTTTTTATGTCCAGTGACACTTGCGCTTCCAACAATTTAAGTACTTATCCTGAAAGTTTGAACCATTCCTAGGACTCATTTATCCATAATTCCTGAACGAGAATTCCGAACGAAACAATATGCAAGCTATAAGGATGACTGGAAAGAGACTGTATTATAATCAACGGAATGCACGACTTTAGTGCTTTCGACATAGCCTACTTCACACTTACGTCAAAACAAATGAAAACTTTGAAATATTTACCTGTCTCATTCACGAATCGCATTCTCCCTCTGTCGGTCTCTGTTTAAGGGGCTTGAAAGTACATGTGACCTTGACTCCCTGTATTATTTCGAATTGCTCGTATATACGTATTCTGCACAAATTTTTTTTCGGGGTTATGTGACCAATAAGAACACTATGACTTTCAAAACAAATTGAACGTTCCAGGCTCCTTATAACTAATTAAGGTCCATCAATAAACTAATCACATAAGATAATCTCAAACGACGCCATCAAGAAAAGAAGAACGAAAACGAAAAGGTGAAAACAAAAAAGAATGGAAACCCTACAAAGTCCATTGTATATAAATTAGCCATTTTCCAGATAATGGGATTTTCAAAGACAATTTATAACTTTCTGATACAATGTTTCTCAAATTCGTGCAATCTGGATTATTCATTTAGTTTCTTCAAAAATGGTTTTCAATTTCATTCTAAATAGACGTTTTTTCAGTATCTTTATATCATGGATTTCATTCATCTTGTTTATTTTATTCATTTCTAATTTTAAGTATGTGATCATTTTAAGTATATGATATTGTTGTTGATGGAGAAACGCTTTTGACTTATGAAAAGGTCATAATAAAACAAAATAATTGTGTTGTTGAAAAATAATTTAAAATATCTCGAGAACTACTACATTTCAGGGAATTTTTCCTATGATCATTTTGATGTAAAATGGTGTTCATTCAAAAAGACAACGGTATTTTTGACTGCAAATATTGCACAGTTCCCACAAAATCAAACTGCACAGTATGAAAGTGTGATGAATCAAAAGTGCAACTCCTTCGACCTGACAAATTATTGACATAGAAAAGTGTCAAAAACAAACTTCTTCTTACTTTTAGTAGCTGAAAGGTTAGCATGGCTGCCAGTATCCCGATTTTTACAATAAATTTGATAGAAAAAGTTAGTTTTTCGTCGATTTCGTATCATTTCATTTGGCAACCGTGAAAAAAGTGTGATAGCGAAGTGCATCAAAAATCCAACTTTCAAAGCAATAAGCAATAGTATGAATTTTTTAAATATGTCAAAAGTTGTTGTTAGGAAAACTTTTTTTATTGAGAGCTTCTTCATGATCCAATTATACTAGGAAAATTTCTTCTTTCGTCTTTAAATCAATAAACATAAAATTGACATTTTATGATTGAGTAAGTGAATAACTTTTAAAAAGGGCATAATCACACGAATTAATTGTTTTTGTTGGAGAAAAATTCCAAATATCTCGACAACTATCACATTTTGGAAGATTTCTGTTAAATGCATTTTGATTTGCAATGCACAGACTAACAGACACTTAAAAACAAAGCTTCGCCCGCTTTAACAGTCATTTTAAATATATTTGTAGTTGGGACTGTGGCCACATTTGAAATTATGGCGCCACTGACATATGAACAAGTATATGGGGGATAGACCACTAGTGAAAAATTGCTTCCAAGCCTGAGGGGTAACCCACCAGTAAATGAGTGTTTGGGACCGTGAATAAAAGGTGGAGCTAGTGTTCTGGGAAAATGGTCGGATCGATGTTTTTTGAGGGAATTCCCTCATAGTGTTATGTCTGTTAGTCTGTGATGATACTTAGAATTATATTCTGTAATATAATTACTGTTTTGTATGCCAATTAGTGTGTAATTTAAATACATGTATAAAGTTATTGTTAGACAAACTTTTTTAAGTTCTCCATCAAAAACATTCAAAATATAAAAAAAATCTGTTTTTTTGCGATTCGAATTTTTAATATAAATTTTTTCAGTGTATATTTTTTTCGTATAGAAGAATTAATCCTTTTAAAAATTACTCTTGTATCAAAATATTGCAATTGCCAGAGACAATCATGGAGATTCATAAACCGAAAACAACTGCAAAGTTTCGTTCGAATCCACTATCGTCATATTTTGCGGTCGGCCGGTTTCTCATGGAATTCCTCTTTAATAGGATATTACTGCTGGAAGCAAACATGTTATTCCCGCGGATTGCACATAAGTATCTCTGCTTATGAATCAGCCTAATCTTTTGGACGTCCCTTTAGCAACAGCAATAGTGTGAAGATTAAGTAATAAACCATTTCAAAGTTACGGTAGATCGGACTGCCCACACTGGGAAAACCTTGAAAACATCACATCACACATTTATTTGAAGAATTGATTCTAGGAAGATTAATTACTAATGTTTCTGTATCAGAATATGGGCTGTAGATTTTTTCGAAGATGCTAAACTTCCATAGTGGATGGTTTCGAAATGATGTGATCTTAACCGTAAAATACTGTTTTCAAATATTTATTTCACCTTTTCTCAATTCAAGTGGGCATAGCTTCAGGACGAGACCTTGAACAAAGTCTAACCACACCGTTCAATTCAGCATTCAAATGTAGACCATAAATAGCCACTAAATTGACCACTTTTTCATTTTTCTTTATTTTCAATCTCACTTGGTGGCTATTTTTAAAATCGATAATATAAGCAAAGATTTACCACACCTAGGTCAGACGCTCCTTTATGCATCTCACTAGTAGTATTTTGCGGAAAAGTTATACTCATATATCTTTAACAAGTTTGAAACAAACTTAACTTGCAGCAAATACACAATCGACATACAAAACTAAAAACCCAGTACCAAACTTACTCAAAATTGTTTCAAAATTATCACTATCATGGAGCATTTCCATATCAAATTCTCAAAGTGAAAAAAGTAATACAATAGTACCAGCGAAACCCATGCGGAATTTCGGTCGGTTAACGCCAAACCTGACATGAACAAGGCGAAATCAGTGCGGCTAACCGTATCCGTATCCGAGAATGTTCAACATAATTATGAATTTCATCGATAATTGTGATAATGAAATGAATAACATGGCTTAGATGAATTGGAAAGCATCTACCGGGTTCTACCCCACGCACATAACGAAAAAACAGAAACGAATCGACTATCTTTCAAAAAGTTAAAGTGAAACATTGAACAATATTTTGAAAGAACTATGTAAAAACTTTACAGTTCATACTTTAAGAAACTAATAGCACATACATATTTTGCAAGCAATGGTTACAAAACAAAAGAAAGTCATGAGGTGAGAAATCACAGAGAACTAACTACTTACTACACTACTGATTATGTTTTTAAATCTAGCATACCGGTATAACTACAAATCCCATGAATTTTAACGTTTGTTTTATCTTCAAAAACTGATCAAAGTCAGGTAAAAGAATTTCCTGTGAGATTGAAGTGAACACATTTTTATCCATTCATGCATAACTGCAATCCAATATATTCCGTCTTTGTTACACACCATTCACACTGATAGAATTTTTTCAAATCTACATCCAGCTGATCCTGCTTCAAAATTGCCCATACAATCAGTTGACATTTACAATAATGGAATGTTAATATATACCACAGCCCACACAACAGAGTTTAAGAACATGACTCTTTGACGATTATTTAAATAATCCGAAGACGATTATGTCTAAATAGTATCAATTTATGAACAGTTTGTTCATGAAACCATAGCAATTGGTTTTACCACATAGCAGGAATTTTGACAATTTATTGCGAATTCATACATCAAACCACCAGTAACTAGCGATGAAACAAACTTTTCTCATGTTCCCGATCTAAGTTCATTTAAGTACACACGTTACTTATTAAAGTCTATGGGATGAGCGGGCAGTTCAAAAGATTGTTGCTGATTAAGGTAATTTGTCAGCAATTAGATCGCATTCGAACGATTGAAGATGCTAGTCTTTCAAAACCGTCTATTAAATCTACAACTGTGAATTCTTTTGTTCTGATGCTCCTAAAAGTTAACGGAGTTTAATTACAGCAAAATACTCATTATTTACAATACAATTTTTACGATCATGACCTTTCACATAGGGAGATTGGCGTACATTACGTGAAAATATTGATAACCTAGTGCCTACAATAGATTTGACACACTCCTAGTGGTCAAAGATCATGGAAACAGAACGTCGGGTTCTTGAACCACTCCATCTCGTTGATCACCCATGCACCGCCCACTTCAAGTACTTTATGATTATGACTCTAGGGACGCAACTAATATTGTGTACTTATAGCCCTTTAAAGTGACATAGTTTGAACCCTTACAGCTTTTACTATACACCATATGCACTCACATTTCACAGCACTCTAAACCGTTTTCAACTCCGAGCCACTAGATGAGAACACGTGCGGTCCCTGAGCAGGACCAATGCAGACTAATGCCACCGCGGGATACGGTTAGCTCCTCACTGAGAGTCAAATGAGTAAACACACCAAGTTTTCAGTTAAAAAATAAATCGCATAAAATTCTATTTGTAACACGATCCAACACTCTGTTCGTCTTGCGAGCATATGCTGGATGAACGCTTGGTGCGCAAGTGGACGAATTTTCGGAAAATCAACCGAAGAAGAAAAACTTCTCAAATTACAAAACTCATCAATGACACTTGACTTAAATCTTATCACTTAGTTTTCTGCTTGAAGAAGTAAAAATAACTGAAGAATAATCTTTTGAGCGGTCCTCAGCACCCAGAGCTCGAACAAAGATGTTCACCGATCGAGCACTGCGATTATACTGAGAAAAGGATCGATCACTTGCTGTTTACACTAATGGGAGGGAATTGCATTGCCGGCTGGAGACGTCCAGGGTTGCCGATTATAAGCGATGTACGGTTGCAGTTACGCAGCGGTGAACCTTGTTTTATTTGGAATGTTTTCAAAATCTACTTCTTAGTCTAGATTCGTATGCGAATGGTTATTAGAGTAAAATGAAATACTTTAAAGTCATTAATTAGTTAATCAGTGTTCGAATCTTTCTCAGTAAAATTACGGAAAGATGAAGCCCAAACCTTATATTTTAGCAATAAAATTCATAATTTTGTGAATGACCCTACACACAGAAAAAAAATGTTGGTAAAAATAAGAGTATTTCACTCTTAGCAAAAAAGAACCAACGCATACTCTTAGTTTGAGAATAAAACTTTTATTTTGAATACTATTCTTCATTAGCTTAAAAGGAAAACTTTTATTTTGATTATTATTCTTGATTAATTTAAAAGTTTTACTTTCAACCTGATAGTAGGCGTTAGTTGTTTTTTGCTAAGAGCGGAACACTCTTACTTTTACCAATATTTTTTTTCTGTGTGTATCCGACACCATCTTAGCTATCACCTTGTGGATAACATAACAAGTTGTAATTAGCATACCTTGCTATTCACTCAAATCATGAGCACTTTGATTATATATTGAACAGACAATCGGGCAGAGAAGACAGATGGATCCATTGACGCTGGACTTTCGAGAGCGAAAACAGAATGAGTACAGAAAAGAATGGATTTCAGACAAAATTTCTGAAAACAGGGAGCGTTTAGTTAGAGTTAGAGCAGTGTCTGCTATCTCTATTGAACGTATTAGGTCAAATGTGTAGGATGAATTAGAGTGCCTTGGCTTTTTGTTTCACTCCAACACGAAGATTTTACCTTTTGAAAGCCGGATTTTTATGTTACTGCTTCTTAGGAACGAAGCAAGGATGCTGAGACCTATTTAAGCGCAAACCAATCACTGTAAGCCGAGTTACAATTGAACTAGTGAAGTTCTTACTAATGGTAATGAATAAAAGTTCGTCTACACTACCTTTTAAGTTCCAAATATATACGTTTAATTGAATTTTATGTTATATCGAAACATAAAAGAAATATGTTTTCAAGAAGAATTATTTCTTTATTCATCGCATGTTGAAAACCATTGGCTGGTATACGGGGTGGATGAAGGGAATACGAATGTGTGGCTGGACAGTGAGAGTGGGGATGAGAGAGTTGGGGAGTGGTGTGAGAGGAAGGAGGAAGAGGAGTGGTTAGGGAGGGGGGGGGGGTACAGACAACTTTATATTATATTTTCCATTTGAGACTAGGTTAGTGAAAATTGACTCAGTCATCACTGAAATGGCTTTAGTTCTGGAATATTCCCGGAACTCGCGACTTCCGGAATTATTAATAGTGGACAATATATGTCAATAATCTTTGATTCGCCATCACTGATCCAGACCAGCAAATCGAAGTAATTTGATGTTCATTTGAATAGATATGTGAGGTAGTACGATTGTACCGGTTAATAGGAGAAATTTCTATGTGACCGCAATAACCAACCTGTTACTCAGGAACAAAAAGCCAGAAATGAATGAAATTTGATAGCGGTCATTGGGAGTATTATATCTATCATATGAAATCACGTTTGTGAAAATCGGTTCAGAGCTCGCTGGAATATAGGTACGACATTGGCTTAGGAACTAGGTGAGTTCCCCGGAGGCATCAAGAACCGTCATAAGTGGCCAGTGTTACCAAAACTACTTTGATTTTTAGTGATCTAATCCCGCAAATCCATGAACTTGAACCCATTCGAATATGTATTATATCATTCGGACATCATAGTGTTGCCAGTTTATGTGGAAAATTGCTGTGACCGCACTCTTTAACCCGTAACTCTAGAACGGGAAGTCGGAGAAACTACAAATTCAAGAGAAGCCTATGGGAGTATTATATTAGTTCATTTAAAACTAAGTTTGTGCAAATCGGCCATCTCTGAGAAAATTGTGTGACATTAGTTGATACACACATACATACACACACAGGTATTTTGCGATCTCGACTCGACGCACTGAATCGAGTGATAAATGGCACACGGCCCTCTCAGCCTATGTTGGAAGATAGAATTTTGGAGTGCTTGCATAGCCTTTCTGTATATGAGAAAGGCAAAAAGATGCAAAGTCAACCAAATCCCAAAATGTCCATAACCGCTAATTTTTTTGAGATGACATCGAATCTCGCCGTTTCATACATTTGAAAGACATTTGGCATTAAAAATATGAATTCAATTTCTGAAATATTCATGTGGACTCCTTTGAAAATAAATTTTTGGTTCCCGCTTATATGGGAATTTCATATGTGACCAGTAACCAGACCCCTAGCGGGGACTACTGGTAGCCTTGGCGGAGTCTCAGTTTTGCTCCTCCTTAGTGTTTAAATGGAACTCGTAGTTTTACTGCCCTTAATTTTCGACACCAGCAAGCACTCGAGCCGACTGTTCCCAAGTTTGGAAACTGGAATGCGCTATATTTTATCTTAGGAATTGTTTTTACACTTACTTGCTCGACCTGCATAAAGGATGTAAAACCGTAGCTGTTTGTTGTGTACGAAACGAAAAAGGGCTAGCTATGGTTAGTCCGATGCTTAGCGTAAACCTTCCCATTTGAAACTGTTTCTTAAAACGGTATGTGGTATCTATGATCAAGGCATTGATTCAATTTGTGAAATAAAAATTTGGGTGCCCGGTTTGATTGTTCGTATCGCTCAAGCACGAGCGTTTCACAATTCAATTTTCGAATTCTTTACACACGCAATTAACCGTTGCGTGCGGAGATTCTTTTCCGCGGCGATCATGCATTTTGAACATCAGCTGATAACATCTGAGGGTCATTCAGTCTATTTTCTTGATTGTCACTTTCGTCCATGCTATCGCCGATGTGGGTATCTTGTATATTGCTGATTGCATTAACTTTTTTTTAGTGTGTGGATGGCGGTCGCGAAATCATCTTCCTTACTTCCTGTCATCTTGTTGGAGTTCCTGGTAGCATCTTCTGTTGAGTTAGAGGACGGTTGGGTTTGTTGATGGTTTAGTAGGTGTCACCAAATACAAATTATTACAACACTTGGTATTTGGTGTTTCTGTATGCAAAATTGGTAAAAAAGCAACTTTTTGCGGTTCTAAAAACTAACTACAAATCAAGGGATTTGTATGTCGACCTCCTCTTTTCAAAAACCGGCACACTAGATTGACGCTGGTCTAAACTGAGAAACACAGTGAAGAATACATCTAAAGCTGGGACGGGACCTGCGGATAGGTGTCTTTCCTCTCGCATAGCCACTCGATCTCCTCACATATTTTGAATGGCCTGCCTGCATTTGCCTAATTCCGACAATAAGTTAGTGCCAGTGTTAGTCGCACCCATGGCATTGTTGACCATTTTCGGACAAAGAATCTGTAATACCGATGTACAGATTTTTTGTTGGAAACAGATTTATACAGATGTTTGAGACATGATGTTATATAAGCATTATACCGATAAATGTGATTTTCAGTTTCAGTGAAACTTTCACCATATATCACCTACTCTGAAATTAGACCAATACTTTTAGTTACTTTCATTTCTGATGGTGGAGGATGGAGGTGCCGGAAAAAACCTAGCTAAATTGTGCACCCTCGAAAACTAGTTTTGATATTATCTAACTTTGAGAAATTACAATACCTTTGTTAATAGATTCAACACCTTCATTCTGAATATGTTGGTTATATGAAAAAATGAAAGCCACAAGTTGTATCAATTCTATTACTATTTTTGTTAAATCACCTATTGAATACGGCTCAGATATTATTTGATGATTCATGCAGATCATAATTTTGATATAAAATGAGCGAAAGCATTGTAACCTGGCGGGGTCGTTACTCCCAGCACTTATGAGACCCCCCTCTACACTTCTCAGGGAAGGCTTGCGATCGCGAACTATTGCCAAGAAAACGCTTGTTTGACCTTCAAGTAAAAACCCACTATATTTCCGGATATCGATGTCACTTTTTATTTTTCTGTTGGTTGAGCACTTTTCCCACTTTCTTAAGCTACTCCTACCTCGGGTGCCGATGGTGGCACTACACCTGCTGTTGTTTTGGGGCCCCTTCTGCTACTGCTGCGTCGCCGTCGTGCTCAGTGGTGTTCACAGTTTCCGTTGTAGCTCGCAGGGCGGCCACGGAATCTACGTTGGTTGTTAACGGCGTCTCGTTGCCTGCAGAAGGACCTTGGTAACCCTGCTGTGCTGGCCTGAATGTGGTAACGTGTCCAGGCAGCTTTTAGGAGGCCGGTAGGAATGGCGTCGGCCTTGACTCCGCGATGGCGGTCGCAACTATATCGCGCTTTTATGATGGTTGACGGGTCGGGAAACTCCGGCGGTCTAGCACGCTCTGGAGGTTTCCTAGGGTAAAACCGAAGGGTCCTGGTTGTCTTCTCCTTACTCGATTCCTCTTTCGTCACTTAAATGCAATCACTGCTCAAAACTTTATCTTCCACTTAAACTTTTCGTACCGCTTTGCTAGGTGGTTACCAGGCTAATCGCGTTTTTGGTCCTGGTCGTTCACCTCGAACCTCGACCGTTGACCCCTCAGTCGTCCACATATTCCGCCCCATTCGGTCCTTATAGTTGTGTGGCTATCGCCACCCTCCATGGCCGCCTACTTCCTTCGATATGCGCTACCAGTGGTGGGTGGTGGAAACTGCTGCATGTGATGGATGGCTGCGTGCTATGTGGGTGTTGGGTGGGCTGCTTACCGTTAGATCTTACATTTATTTTCTTGAAACTCACTATACACAAATAAACACAAAAATTACGAACCGCGAAAATCTCAACAGTCTTGGACGAAACTAAACCACTTGTTACAGCATCAACGATTAAAAACATTAAAATAAGTTGACAAAACTATATTTGGCGGTAAAATCAAAGCATCTCTATTCCTTAGAAATTTTTAAGGATGATGACGGAGTGCAAGGCGTTGAACGGCCTTGATTCTGTCACCGCCGTTCTGGTAGAACGGATCCCAAATAGTAAAACAATACTCTAGTGCTGAGCGAACTAGTGCGCAATAAAGTGATTTTAAACAGAATACGTCCCCAAAGATTTCCGCTATTCGGAAAATGAGCCCAAGCGGTCTTGATTCCTTATCCATGATGTATGAAGTCTGTGGTTTAAACAAAAGAGCTGAATCCATGATGACTCCAAAATCCTTGACGTGAGAGTGTCTTGGAATGCTCGAGCCGAATAAATGGTAATTGAATTGAATCACGTACTAAAGCTCTCCAGTTCCCTCTGAAGAAACTCGGCATCGGTTTTATCCCGTATTTGTCGAAAAAAATTCTTGTCTTCGACCAAAGAAGGGCTGGATCCTTGTAATTTGATATTGACGTCTTTAAAGTAGAGGAGGCATTTAACTGGCCCGAGATGGCTTCCTTGTGAGATGCCGGATGTAGCGAAGAATGGTGTAGATGGACATTTCTTAATGCTGATTTGGAATTGCAATCCATCGAGGTATGAACGAAACCAGCGCCGGAGTTGTCCATGAATACCGAGTTCGTCCAGCTTTGCTATTGTGATATCACGGTTATCGAGTTCGTGTAAATGCATCGGTTTGCAATCCGTCAGCGAATTCATCGAGTACATATGTTGTGAAAGAGAGCAGAGTGGTCGTTGTCGATTGTTTACGCAGAAAACCGTGTTGGTCGTCTGCAATGTAGTGTTCGCAGTGTTGCCGTTGCATTTTTAAAATTCAAGAGTTGGTTTACGCGCTTATTGCCAAAATATTGAAGCGGCATCAATCGTTAGTCTTGCGCTTTCTTTTGCGGATAGTTTCACAAAACGCATATTGTAGACAAATACTTCCAAAACTTGTCTGTCTGATGGTATGACATTTACATTTCGAATGTGACACTTCGATTTCTATACACCATTCTAACCAAGTTCACGTTATTAGGTTAGGAACAGCCCCCTGCTACGCAGCCATTTTTTCAAGCCAACATCTCTATTTGTTAAAATTAAAACAACCCAATGCAAGAGCATAGGTGGCAGAAGCCTAGAAGCGGCTGGGCCCACCATACTTTCATTATCAACATAGGGTTGCCACCCCCTGGTTAGGAGTGATCGACGTAGTGCGAATTTTTTTTTAATTTAATTTGTATCTCGCACCAATAAAAACTTTATATATGCAATTTCATATTAATTTTACTGGTTTTAAAATAATGTATGTAAGGAAAGAAGCGAAAAAAATGTAAAATTTCAATAAAAAGCCATTGCATTGGTTCACTACAAATCATCAGTTTCAAATTTTTCAGGTGTTTTTGTTGGGTTAAAAGGAAACCTTTTCAGCCCGGCGCTCGTTGATATGGCTATCTTGAATTTTTTCTAACAAATCGCACTCAGATTAGTGGCCATATTGTTTTGTCCGACACTGTATAAGTTATATGTTTCGCACACACTAAACATCTTTTTCTTTTCCTTTCTTGCTATTTTAATGTTTACAATACTGTACTGTTTATGTATTATCAACATTATGTTCGGTTTTACCGCACAAGTGGAATTGTTTGGAGATAGTAGGTCTAGGTATGTGATAAAATGAACCTTTTATGGGAATTATTTGAATTTAGGAATTTATGGTGGGCCACCCATCGATACAATGGCGCTTCTAGCTATAATCAATACTTCCGTATTATGTTATCTGACCTTTGGTTGAGGTTGACAGAAATTCAGTAAATCTCATAGATAGAGAAAAATGTTTTTTGTTCAACAAAAATTCAATCGGAAATAGATGTTTGAAACTTTGGCAGCCCTTCTTCATACACTGATGGGTGGCGATTTACACACATTTTTTGCACTTTTAGACACGAAAAAGGTTAGCATTAGGGGAGTAGAAAAGCTAGTGGTTCATCACAAAATTACGTGCGTAGACTGATACTATATAACCGTTCATTTAAGTCTGTGGTATGAGGTTTAAGAAATATTAATAAAACTTATTTAATTCGGCTTTGTATTCGATCTCTTCTCCTAAATGTTCATTACCGTCAGTCACTGCTAACAGAAACGTATACGTAAGCCGTGACCGTCAGTTATCATGAACCGATAAGTATCCCAGTAAGTTCAACTGGAATTTCGAGTGGCTCTAGTTAGCGACACAACCGATTATACTTAGTATCGGATGTGTCACTAGAGCCGAATACTAACTAGACCCTGCCAACATTCCAATTTATTTTCCGGCTAGACTTACTGGGTAGATATACAAATCAAATGAGATTTTCGATTGATGTGCACCGGTGTAGTGCAGTGCTCTGGTTCTGCACTATTTTCTGCAGAGGTACACACGGATACAAAAAACTACCACAAGTTGAGCTCTTTTGGCTCAATCTCGGGGTATAGTGGAATAAGGTAAAATTAGGTAAACCGTGTTGAAGGTAGTTTTCCTTTAACCACGGCAAAAATCACAACTCATTGAGAGGTTTTTTATACTCAACCTTGAGTTAAATATACTTAAATTTAAGTTGAATCTACCTAATTTTGAGTATTCTTCAAGCAACTTAAAAGTACCTTTTCCGTGGAAGACCCCGACTGAGTCGAACCTCTCTCTGTTTTAACAACACTAATAAATGCGAAAGCGACGCAAAACTCAAAACTACTTAAATTTAAGATAAAAGAACTTATTCTGTGGGTTGTTTTATTTTTCCGTGCAGAAAACTGGGTATGTTTCATTGACACTTCTGCTAGAAAGTGCAAAACCAGTGCACTCCACTACACCGGTGCACATTAATCGAAAATCCCAAAAGTAACGTGTTATTAGTACCAGTGCACAGTGGTAAGTAGTTGTAGAAGCAATTAAGTAACACATACCTTTCACTTATCCTCTTTTTTCACATTTCAATTTTATTTATTTTTTAATTTCATTTCGCCATTCTAACACGTGCCATTTTTAAATTATGCAAAGGCCGGACATCCTGTACTTGCAAGTATTATTCTGTGCACTATGACGAAGTCGATTAATTAATCGACATAAAATTACTTTTCTGCTAGTTTATGCCAATTCATTGATCAACTTCGTCAGCGTCCACAGGCTTATTGTGTATTATAATAGAATACTTTGTCGGCTACCGAGAGTTTTCTGACCGGACTAAACCCCACCCGCAGTATAGCTGTACGATCGCTTGTTGTCAGGAACCCGCATACCGCGGCAGATGGTTGTTTATTTTATCCCTTGTGGTGCTGACTGCCAATCACCACAAGCAGGCTGATGTTTGGAAAAATATAAACCAGATGAGAACATCCAGGTTTTTCCTTGTTCAAATTTGAAAGCGGGACGGCTAAGTGTACTGTGTGAAAATGAATGACGATGGTCGATGATCAATTAATGCGCATTTGACGCCAAGTCATCATTGCCATACCGACGTCGTCTTCAACTACGCTGACCGCGTGGTGTTTCCATTAGTTCATATTTACTCATTGTGTACCATATTTGTGGCTTTGCTTTGATCCTTTGTTGACTTTTTACAGAGTTATTCAGTATTGTATACAAGTTGGTGCATGCCATCAAACAGATTTAAACTCTTAAAACTATACAAGTAGAGAAAATAGAATCAGGTGATCAACTTATTTTAACCTTACTTGAAAATGGTCCCAATTCTTTGCGAATAAGTTCTAACTGATGCAGTGTTATCAATACCCCTTCACACAATAAATTATCATTATACGTTATTCCTTACACATTTATATAGTTAAAATTGACAAATATCACTCAATGTTTAGCACATTTATTTTATTTTATTATATTTATGTATACACTATACTAATATTTTCTGTATATTAAGAGGTCAATTATTTCACAATCTTTATTATAATCACGCATCATTCTATTGACGGGGCAATTTTAGCATAGTTTGCCCTAAAATATTGTATTGTTCTTGAAATGAATAACAAGTTCTAGATGACAGCTAGGTACAAACAATTCTATGTATGTATGAGCATTCAACGTGCTTCATACGAAAATGAGGAAATGCCATCTAGTTAAGTGTTTTCTACAAAAGACAATGGTTTTGGACAGGCTCGATACGTTCTTCGCACAGGGTAATGCATGGATTGCATACTATGCTGCAATACTTCGAAATCGATCTGACGTTTGTATCTATTGTATCATGGTTGAGTTGTGTTTCTTGAAAATTATAGCTGAAACGTTTAATAAAGCCCAGCATACTATTGGCTTTATTCATTATTATATGGTAATGTTCCACAGATGTGAGCTTGGAGTCTGATTGCGCCTATATCTCGAACAAATTTCATATTTTTCTGTACTTTCATTGTACATTCATATTGATCAAAACTCTCATAAAAATTTTGATTCGAGCTGCCCAATCTCCGAACTTCGTGAGGAATGTGCAAATTAAGCCAAAATATTTTGATTGTCGCGATGTCCTTTTAGTCTTCTGATACGACCCTGGTCGCGAATACTTACGAAAAGTTTATTAGTCTTACACAATTTGTGAAAATATTTGGCAAACGTACATCGTAAATAGGTTTCTTGAGCGCGTCCCGCATTCGTCTTGAAAACATCTGGTCACTGTACTGTAACAACATTCTACATACGCTGATTGATTTTTATGAAGATCTGACATACGGTGTTGAAAAAATCTGCTTTTTTCGTTTGCGAATTTTGCGCATTCTCTGTGCAACCTTAAAGAATAGACAAACTCTTTTCATTTTGGAATACTTCAGCGTCTTCAGCATTTCTCATTTCCATGAAAAGTTTCCTGTCGCCTGATCCCTGGGGGGAAGGGGGATTTGGGGTTAGTACACTATATGTTACACGTATGGATTCAGAGTATATTTTGAAAGAGAATTGTTTGTTCACGTTGTGTTAAGTATGATTTGAACTATTGCAAAGGCTATTTTAGGGTGACCCCCCACAGCACGTCGTTCTCGTGCTCAAAATTAAAAGCGTCTAAACCGTTAACTTTAGGAGTATACTTTGTTCGGAGAAGCTCTTGCCTTTATGATTGCGCATCTACAAGAATATATTGTTCAGTGATTAAGTTACCTATAAGTGATATACGCAATTTATCTCCTGAACCAATCAAGATAGAAACTATGTGTCTTCGGCAAAGTTGTAGAAAATGTTACTAAAAAGATGTTGCTGAAGATATCATACAATAGCTTTCGAGTCATGGAACTTGTTATATGGAAGACCCCTTAAAATTAGTTTTTTCATGATAACTTTTTTAGTGATTCTCCTACGTTCTTAGAATCTTCTACAAAGTTGTTTGCAGTGTCGAATCGCGCATTTTTGCGGAACAAACTAACTTCCTGTATCGATTTTGTGGGCTATTTTCGGCAAATTTAAGACTTAGAGAAACGTAAGCAATAAAATTGAAAGACGGATAGGTATTCTAGAGTGAATCAGTTATAAACATAGAACGGAAAACTAGGACTAGGCAGGCTCATATGGACATTAGGCTGTCTCAAAAAATCGATGGTAGAAAAGTCATGGTGCTCATCCCTATAATGGAGGATAAGTATATTTTAAGCACTTTTGTAGAACAAATCAAGTTTCTAAAAAATCATCTAGAGGTTCCGCACTTGCGATTTATGAAAAATTGTCGTATATAAGCGGTTTTCGCAACTTTTTCAAAGCCCAATCATTTTTTAATTTTTTTTTATTTTTCTGTGGGCCTTAGAGAACAAATCTCATTTAAAAGTTTATTAAAAAGTGCTTATATCAATGATAGAACCTCTTAATCCTAGCAAAAAAAATGTTTTTAGTCAATTGTGAAGGAAATCCACACAAAACAAATATCAATATTTTGTTTCATTAAACCAATTAGAAATCAGGAATCAGAATATATTGGCTTAAATGACACGTTCCCCGTATGAAGTCGGGGATTTGTGCATTACCCTGTGTTTATATCATTTCCTGAGCGGCAGGAAAGCAGAACGAGGTGGGGGGAAGTAGAATTGGAAGGGTGGGAAAATAACAGAACAAAAACAAACAGCAGGTAAGTTAATTACACAAGTAGTTCAACTCGCTGCGAGTAAGCCTAAAGCTCTTTACCACATTGGATAAGAAACTTTAGTAGGTCTCTGAGTTTCAGTCATCCAAACATGGTGTCGTCTATGTAAGGACGGCTGAAAACTCGAAATCGCAATAGCGCTACCGCTGGACAGTTGCATATCAGATGATATGTGGTTTCGTAGTCGGATTCACAAAGATCACATGAAAAAGACACAGCGTGCTGAATAGTTTCCATGTTATAATTGAGTTTACACTGGCCGGTTAAAGCCCTCGTCAGCATGCCGCAGTGGAGCTTCGAAAAATGTAGAAGATTTTTCCAAATCACTGGGTACAGTTGGTCGGTATTAAGTCAGACCGGACCAAGTCGCAAAACATCAAAAAATGAGTTAATGATAGCACTGGATAAAGAATTTCTTAATCTACATTCCACTTTTACCAGATTTAAAATATGAAACAATAAACAAGAATTTTAGTAAAAATTATTTTCCAATTATAATGTAAAGGATGCTGCGATTCAAACTTTAAACGCGTTTTTCTCGAAATCAATGCACTGCCACTTAGTCCGATCTGACCTAACACCGACCAGTTGTTCTAGAATCGTCTTTGTTTGGCGACACGTTTATAGATTTCTCCAATAATTGCGGTGCTCGGAAGCAGCCCAGGACCGTATTTTTTCCTTATCCAACTTATCGAAATGGGCAGGGCGGGCTCAGGACCAACGAAGTCAATCGCTGAACCTGCCCTAACCAATTCGTCAGCCCATTCATTTCCTGTAATACCGGAATGTCCGGGCACAAGGTAGATAGCGTTGACAATACATAGCTCTTCGATTTGGGTTCGGCACGCGATCACTAGCTTAGACCGTGATTTGTCTGAGCTAAGGGCCTTGATTGCAGCCTGACTATCGGAGCAGAAGTTTATAACTTTGCCGGACAAGCTCAGTTGGAGGGTCGATTGTACCCCGCACATAATCGCATAGATTTCTTTTTGGAATACAGTACAGTATCTACCTAGTGAGTGAGGTTTGTTACCGTTGATAGACCGGTCACAATTCCATCAGATCGACGGACAAGAACTTCTTGTTTAATGTACATTGATTTGCAATATAATTGTTTGTTTTCATTTGCTCATTACTATATTGAAGGTTCTTATAAAATTAGTCATAAAAAGGTTTCTATTTTTGTTTTGAGTTAATTATTTAATTTTAGTATTAGTTTAGTCCACATATATCCCATTACCCTAAAGTAGACGGCTAGCATCTCGTCGGTCCACATGCATTGTGGCAAACTTCACGGCGAATATATTCGGCACGCAACACCACTACATCCGGTCCAGAGAGAGAGAGAGAGAGAGAAAAACGAGATGGACAGAGGAGCCTAGAGAGATGTGAGGAAAAGGCGAAGTCAGTTGAATTACGACGGTCAAAGTGACGAGGCGTGTGATTGGAGTCTCTAGTCGGTGAACGAAGTGCAGCACGTGCCAAGTGCAAAAGTCCGGGAAACAACGTCCGTCCGGAACAAGCACCGTCCGTCCGGAACAAGCACAGTCCGTCCGAAATAAGCATCTTCCGTCCGGAACAAGCACCGTCCGTCCGGAACAAGCACAGTCCGTCCGGAAAAAGCATCTTCCGTCCGGAACAAGCACCGTCCGTCCGGAACAAGCACAGTCCGTCCGGAATAAGCATCTTCCGTCCGGAACAAACACCGTCCGTCCGGAACAAGCACCGTCCGTCCGTAACAAGTACCGTCCGTCCGGAACAAACACAGTCCGTCCGGAACAAGCACGGACCATCCTGAACCATCCGCTTGGAAGCAACAGTTTTCTGATGTAACCGCCTTCCAGGCCGACAACGGTGACAAGAACCAACTGGTGCGTGAGGACATTAAAACAGCCGTCGTCAGCGGACTTCATTACCACGTGGTGAACCCTCACGCCGCGACATCATCTTCATTCAATCGCGTCGAGTGGTGCTGGTGACCGGTGAGCCCCTTTATGATATTGCCGAGTCACACGTGTTCGTCGATTGGTGGAAACGAACGTTTCGGAGGCTTGAGTCCGTTGAGGTCTGGTTGAGCCTGGCCCCCGCTCATCGACACTTGGGCCGATGAGTTTCCCCTCCGTACACGAGCACCAGGAGAAGAGTCAACGACACCTATATAACCAATGGCTCTATTCTCCGACGACCATCGTACCATCGCAATACTTAAGGTATGAATGCCCTCGCTCTCTCTCTCTCTCTCTCCACACCAGTATGATCCTGTCGCACGTGCCCCATCAGTTCCTGTTCGGCCGCATCGATACCTTCTCCCCTTTTCCTACAGATTATGTTTCCCTTAATAAATAAGTAAAAATGTATGTTTGATAATTGTACTTTCTTTTTCTACTGAGCCTTAAAGTCTTTCCTGTTTGTCGATCTGCCTTGTTGTCTGGTTTGCGGTAAGTAATCGGTTGTGAGTCCTCCTAAAGCAGCAGTGGGAAAGCCGACCTTGAGCAGTAACACCGATTGAGCTAGTCAGCTGTTACATTTGGCGATCCGCGTAAAGAAAAATATTCTCAGTAATCTTGACTGAGAACATTTTTCCCACCTGCTCTGGGAGACTCACGATTCCACCTACTGTGTATCGTGAAACGTGTTGTGTCCTTTTTCAGATATTTTGATTTTGGTGAACCAGCATAGAGTTTGTTTGAATACGCGAGAAGGAACGCGAAAGGCGTTCACGTTGGTTTCCTAAACTTTGTTTAGAACGCATTTAGAAGAAACACCTGTAGCAATCAGAAGTGGCAAGTGATTGATTTTTCTCTTATACCCAGTTCGTTCTAGATACATTATTTGAAGATGGCAGAAGCTAGGATTACAAGAGAAGTGCAAGAGTGTGATTTAGGAAAGTTGATTTACGACATTCGAGTGGGTCATCTCAACGAGGATGAGCTTGATTTCGAATTAGAAATTAGAGAAGTTGTTTCCGTTCAGGATGATAGTATGTGTAGAAAACGTCGTTCGTTAAGAGAGAGGCTTAAGCTGGAAAAGGAGGAAAACTTTCCAAATGTTAGGACACTAAAGCGCACGCCAAGTGACGAAATAAGTGTGTGCGAAAGTAAATTACGACATTTAGAAGAGACTATTAAACAGACTTCAAAAGATTTACCCCCCAGATGTCAGTCATCGTTACTACATCTCGGCAATAGAGTTATCTTGTTGAAAAGTTACGCGAGAACAGAAGAGATAGGCACGCTAAACAAAATTCAGGAGAAAGTTCTGATTTATTTGAACAAATATTTCTATGGGAGACGCTCCCAGCATCAATTCCTGGACCCTGAAGTACCCGGTTTGGGGGAATTGTTCACAGAGAATCCACCCCCTCAACCTCAGCAAACAAATTTATTGACAGATGATAAAATCATAGAATCCCTGAATAGACTGGGAGTTTTGGAAAAGGGCGAAACTGAAACAACTTATATCAAACAAGCCCTCGAACAGCTAGAACACGAAATGTATCTTTTAAGGATATTCAAGTTTACCCACACACCTTCGGAACTACAACAGTTTTCAAACCCCACTACACCATATTACAGAGAAGATATACTTCACTCAGTTAGACCCAGTATTGCATACACTGGTACAATCCCGAAACAGTCTAACGCGGCTATTTCTACATCCGTGCCAGCTACTAACGTCCTGTCCCACGCTTCAATAATCGGTTTAACAACCACAACTATAACAAATTTAACCCCACGAATAACCTCAACAGTTGATTATTACCCAGATAACGTTTTCGCTCAGGTTACGACAATGCGTTACCCCACGGCGATATTTAATCCACCTGTTTACACTACAGCAACCACAGTTCCTTCAAGGATACCATCATTATTACCTGATTCTTATTTAGGTCCTTGGACTCGTCCAGTTGTCACGTCTTCATACACAGGTCCAAACCCTAGTTTTCCAAACTATCCGGCGCCCACCACTTCATTAAATGGAGGTATGAATGGCCCCCAGATTCCTACCCCTTATCAAACCTATGATCAGATACCGCTATCGGTAGCCCCGCCAGCATCAACGAATTATGTGCGCGGACAATTGAACCACCAGTCCTTACCAGTGTCAAGATGGAAGCTGGATAAATATGCCGGTACTGACCAAGGTCTAAAATTAAACGAATTTTTGGTATTGGTTTCACAGTTAGCCCTATCAGAACATACATCTGAGGCTGAACTGTTCGATTCCGCTTTCCATTTATTTACTGGACCAGCTCTCAATTGGTATATGTCGATGAGATCTGCTGGTCGCCTGATGAGTTGGTCTCACCTAGTCAGTGAGCTCCGCAAAACTTTTGCCCACCCTGAACTCGATTCACTAGTACGCACGAGAGTCTACCAACGTAGACAGCAGCGCAATGAAAGCTTCCAAGAATATTATTATGATATGGAAAGTATGTTCCGATCAATGATTTCACCCATAAGCGATTCAGAAAAGCTCGACATTCTAAAACGCAACATGAGAATGGATTACAAAAAGGCACTTCTTTGGAAGCCAATATCAAACCTTCCCGCATTGTTAGAAGCTGGTCATGTTATTGACGCGTCCAACTTTTCGCTGTACTCAAAAATGTTCGGCACAGAAAAGTCAACGAACGCAATATCAGAGACTAAACCTTCAAAATCAGATAACAATAAAACCGGAAATGGCAATAAACAGGCCCATAGACACACTGATCAAAATAACGGATCCCATAAGCAAAAAGACAGCCACTATAAAGGAAAGGATAATCTTTCGGAAGGCTCGAAACAATCCTCGGGGCACAACCAAAACAAACTTCAACCCATAGGTAGTGAGAACCCTCAAGAAGGTCCTTCAAAACCAACTCGTACCCTACAAACCCTTGTGGAATCCCACCACCCACCAAGAAGCTTTGAGTGTCTTTACTGTCGGCAAACTAATCATGGATTAGATCAATGCAGACATTATAAGGGGCTCATGTGCCTAATATGCGGTTTCAAAGGTTTTGAAACACAACACTGTCCATATTGCCAAAAAAATGGTTTGCAGGCGATCGAAAACCGCCGACCGTCACAACCACCTGCGTAAACATTTTCCGCTCAAACTCTGACTTTCCTTCGCCGATATCAAAATATACGACGTACAGGCAAAAGGACTGCTTGATTCAGGCAGCCAGCCCACTTTATTAAGTGAGAGAATGCACGGAAAAGTTAAAGCACTAAAAATGCAACCGTTATCTCGTCCTATAATTGTTCGTTCTGCCAGTGGATCTTTACTCGACGTCCTAGGGCAACTAATGCTACCATTTAACTTTCAAGGACAACATAAAATAATATCAACGTTAGTGGTAAAAGATCTCACTGTAGACTGTATTCTGGGAGCGGACTTCTGAGACAAAATCAATATTTGGCCTACTGTACAAGAAAGCGCGTTAGTATGTGAGGAGGAACTCTCCCACTTAGAAGCTAAAGTGTGGTCTCAGTAAGCAGTGAAGCGATTAGTTACTGATCCACCCGACTTATTGCAACATACTTTAGCACCTTTATTTGTTTTCTCGGTTACTTATACTATCCCGTTCGTAAATAAGCACATAGATTTTATAAATTTCGGACCGACGAAAGCTGGTATTCAAATAATCCACTTTTCCTCATTACGCAAACAATTGTTGATTTATTGACCCACTCAAAACCGGTAAACTTTCCTTCGTATTGGAATTTATGGTTTTTGAATTTACCAAAAAAAATATAATCTGTATACAAACCATTGTACGTGTAACACTTATCTGGGTAACTAGACCTCGAAGCAGGAGTTATTCTGGTCATAATTCCAGCAATTCCAACACTCCTGTCTGCCGGGGTGAATCCATTTCCCTTAAAACCTTAATTTCCTACCTTCGTTGTTGGGAACATCGTGAAGCAGCCTTCATTCGATAAATCGTTGACAGCTGTTTCTTTTCACCTCAGAATTCGCCCCTGTTCGCTTACATGTGTTCATATAAAAATAGGTAATCAAGAATATTGCCTCGCATCTTTGATCCGGTTACCATCCGGCAAAGAATTTCAAATGACTGTTTCGATTGATTTCTATATTTGGAAATCAAGGTAAAGCAGGTCAATGCTACTGTAGATAAAGTATTATCAAAAAATTAAGGAAACTAAGTCTTTTCGGAAGAAAACCACTGAAGTTGAGATTTGCGTGAATCGATAAATTCTGGGTACGTCCGAGGCAGCAGTCGCCTCGACGTCTTCTCAAATGTCGGAAGATTGACTATGAGGAATATTAAAAGCATAAGTCAGAAACTTCTCAAAACCTGAAGAGAGAATTTGAGGAAAATTTAGCTAGTATAGGTATAAAGCAATGGAGAGAATCAAAAGAATGAGTGGCGAATGAATGTGCAGTAATGGGTACCCAATTGAATGATGAATGAATGAGATAGACACGAAATTACTATAGGCTAGAATAGGATATCGTTATCGCTTAAGGCTAGTATGGAGGTGCTCGAGAAAGAAGATAGTGTTTCTCGGACTCTGGTCGTAAGAGGAAAAGAAATTGCAGCACCGGTCCGGTGGCTTATAGACGATTCTATAGAGGTTGAAAATGCTGCGTTCCCAACGAAGTTAAATACGAAGAACTAAATTCCGGATTCATGCCCCACCATAGTCCGAATGTTTGGAGAAGGTCATAGCGGGTTTTATAGTATGCGGCAGAAAAATTACTGATACACCTATATGTCTCAGCAATTTTTCCCCTGGCGGAGGGATGATTGTTACCGTTGATAGACCGGTCACAATTCCATCAGATCGACGGACAAGAACTTCTTGTTTAATGTACATTGATTTGCAATATAATTGTTTGTTTGCATTTGCTCATTACTATATTGAAGGTTCTTATAAAATTAGTCATAAAAAGGTTTCTATTTTTGTTTTGAGTTAATTATTTAATTTTAGTATTAGTTTAGTCCACATATATCCCATTACCCTAAAGTAGACGGCTAGCATCTCGTCGGTCCACATGCATTGTGGCAAACTTCACGGCGAATATATTCGGCACGCAACACCACTACATCCGGTCCAGAGAGAGAGAGAGAGAGAGAGAAAAACGAGATGGACAGAGGAGCCTAGAGAGATGTGAGGAAAAGGCGAAGTCAGTTGAATTACGACGGTCAAAGTGACGAGGCGTGTGATTGGAGTCTCTAGTCGGTGAACGAAGTGCAGCACGTGCCAAGTGCAAAAGTCCGGGAAACAACGTCCGTCCGGAACAAGCACCGTCCGTCCGGAACAAGCACAGTCCGTCCGAAATAAGCATCTTCCGTCCGGAACAAGCACCGTCCGTCCGGAACAAGCACAGTCCGTCCGGAATAAGCATCTTCCGTCCGGAACAAGCACCGTCCGTCCGGAACAAGCACAGTCCGTCCGGAATAAGCATCTTCCGTCCGGAACAAACACCGTCCGTCCGGAACAAGCACCGTCCGTCCGTAACAAGTACCGTCCGTCCGGAACAAACACAGTCCGTCCGGAACAAGCACGGACCATCCTGAACCATCCGCTTGGAAGCAACAGTTTTCTGATGTAACCGCCTTCCAGGCCGACAACGGTGACAAGAACCAACTGGTGCGTGAGGACATTAAAACAGCCGTCGTCAGCGGACTTCATTACCACGTGGTGAACCCTCACGCCGCGACATCATCTTCATTCAATCACGTCGAGTGGTGCTGGTGACCGGTGAGCCCCTTTATGATATTGCCGAGTCACACGTGTTCGTCGATTGGTGGAAACGAACGTTTCGGAGGCTTGAGTCCGTTGAGGTCTGGTTGAGCCTGGCCCCCGCTCATCGACACTTGGGCCGATGAGTTTCCCCTCCGTACACGAGCACCAGGAGAAGAGTCAACGACACCTATATAACCAATGGCTCTATTCTCCGACGACCATCGTACCATCGCAATACTTAAGGTATGAATGCCCTCGCTCTCTCTCTCTCTCCACACCAGTATGATCCTGTCGCACGTGCCCCATCAGTTCCTGTTCGGCCGCATCGATACCTTCTCCCCTTTTCCTACAGATTATGTTTCCCTTAATAAATAAGTAAAAATGTATGTTTGATAATTGTACTTTCTTTTTCTACTGAGCCTTAAAGTCTTTCCTGTTTGTCGATCTGCCTTGTTGTCTGGTTTGCGGTAAGTAATCGGTTGTGAGTCCTCCTAAAGCAGCAGTGGGAAAGCCGACCTTGAGCAGTAACACCGATTGAGCTAGTCAGCTGTTACAGGTTGCTCCAATCTCATTTCACGGAAGTATACACCAGCACGTCCCTCCATCAGAGAACCGTCGATGTAACAGACCACTTGCGTTTGTTGTTGTCTTTCCATGTAGCCAGACAACCACTCCTCTCGAGAGGGAATCTTCACATGGAATGTCCTGTAAGGAAAACTACAAGTGAGTGTAAATTGCTGGGAGCAAGAATATCTTCACCCCATGTAACCATTTGTGACCACAATCGTGTATGACTGTTAGCAAGATCAACATGATTACTGTTCCAAAGCCCAGTAACCTGCAGTCTGTATGCACATGATAGTGCTTCTTGTTTTAGGAGTGTGTAATGATTTGATATTTAGAATTGCCTCAAGAGCAGCAGTCGAAGTTGAAGTGAAAGCACCAGTCAACGCTATGAGCGCCATTCTTTGCAGCTTTTACTGGACTGTCATCACCTCTCCCCTCCGCCTCCACATAAGGCATCCGTATGACAGTATTGGACGCACAATTGTCGTGTAAATCCAATAGATGTATTTAGGTTCGAGACCCCAGGTCATTCCAAAAATTTTTTTGCATTGCCCGAAGGCCATGCAAGCTTTCTTGACTCTGAACTCAATGTGAGCAGACCAATTCAGTTTGGAATCCAATATAACTCCAACGTATTTGACTTGATCTGTACACAGTAGCTCAGAATCAAAGACCTGCAGGGGACGAACCCCGGTTGTTATTCGTTTCTTCGTTAAAAGAACAATGTTCGTGAAAAGAACCATAGCAGTTTTGTTTGGGTTAACTGATAATTTAACTTGTCGATACCACTGTTCGAGAGCTCTTAATGCATGTTGCATTAAGTCAAAGATTGTTTCGATGAAAGTCCAGTAATTAGTATTTGGTAATCGTCAGCAAACCCGTAGGTTGAAAATCCAAGCTCATTGAGTTTCTTCAACAAGCCGTCGGTAACCAAATTCCATAACAAAAGTGACAGAACGCCACCCTGAGGACAACCGCAAATACTCACCTTCCGTATCTCAGCCTGTCGCAGTGACGAGCGAAGAATGCGGTTACAAAGCATTGCGTTTCTCCAACCCAAGATACATGCAGATATCCCATGACCGCGCGTCGCTTCTAGAATAGACTGGAAGGACATAGGAATACTCCCAAGCTAGACTGCTTGAGCGAGAAAGCTTTCTCAATGTTGTAAACAACAACGTAAAGCAGAGCGATCGTGGATTTCCACACTGATATGAATGTTGCATGTTGTGCAGTGGATATTCAACTAAACTAACGTTCCTAATGTGATGATCGATTAGAAGTTCCAAAGTTTTCAGAATAAAAGAACTTAAGCTGATAGGCCTAAAACTCTTGGCTTCTTCATAGCTTGATCGCCCTCCTTTGGGGATAAATCTAACAGTTATTTCTCGCCATGCTTTCGGGATATTCCCGGTAGCAAGACTGGAAAGCATAAGCTTTTCAAGACATGTTTGAGAATATCAAATCCGTTTTGCAGTAGCGCGGAAAGTATTCCGTCTTTTCCGGGTGATTTGTATGGAGAAAAAATATCAACTGCCCACTTGACCGATTCAGTGGTAACCAATGCACAATGGCACGACTTAGAACAAAAGGTGGACTAAAGTCCAAACTTTGCCGTATCGGTTCAAATAGAACCATTTTATGTAATTTTGGGATGCAGAATTCGTTTTTGATATTAAAACATCTCAATAATAAGCATTTACTATTCATGGGTGCCTTAAAAAAACTTGTTTTTTTTCGAAATCGTTCCTAAAATTTGTGTATATTAATTTTCGTGTGCTAAATCGTTTTTGATATTAACACATTATATGTTAGGGTGGCTCAAAAATTATTTTGTTGTGAATTTTTTTAAAGAAGTTTTTGTGCGCTGAATTTTTATTTTAACTTTATTACTTATTAGAGTGGCTCAAAAGTAAGTATTTTGTCTTTTATAATGACTTTTTTCAATAGTAATTTTGAAATTTATTTTTCATATCGAAACGAATTAATTGACATCTCATGATGAGGCTTCAGAAATGACTATTTTGTTTTTACGGTTCAAATAAGATGTGTTCGGCTCATTTTGAAACATTTAATTCGTTAGTGGGTTACTTGATATGGAAGCTACATTTTCAAAACAAATATTTTGAGCGTCTTGGTGGATGTTTAATTACATTCACTAATCAAAAAGATGGTTAACGATTTTTTTCGTAGGTGTATTTTAAGTTACTTAGATTCCTTATTTCATATCTTAAATGAAAATAAATCCAAAATCCTTTTTTCGTGTATATGGTTCATTTTAAAATGGTCTTATTTTATTTGGATAATATCGCATACACTTAAGCTATATCAGTGCTATGCAAATTTGGATCAAAATAGTCTTACCAAATGACTAGAACTTAACTGTGTACACTATATTCGACAGTTATTGCGCAGAAACATTTTATAACCTATTTCAGATGGTTTAAAATATTTACTGATTTTCAATCATTCTTAATACCTCTACCATCTAAAAAAACATACTTCCCACTCGGCTCCTTACTCTTGATCACTAGTAAAACCCTTGTGGATCATGCTCTCAATGCTATTTGAAAGTTGTGCATGTATTCGTGTCATTATTCTAGCTATAAAGTGAGTATTCAAATTCAATATCAGTAATAACCATGCGTCTCCATTCGCAGTTTTTTTTTTGACTGCTTATCGCAAGTTTTTGCAAAACTAGCGTATAGGGTAGACGTGCCCTTACTCATCTCATTAGGCACGATGCCACACTATTTCGCTGATAATACGGCATACACTGATTAGAATGCGCTGAAATAGGTACCAACGCCTTTGCTTCATTCTTAAGAAGCAGATCAATAAAAAATCTGGCTTGGAAAATGTAAAATACTCGCGTTAGAGCGAAGCGAAAAGTCGAGTACAACGCACCCTTATTCATCCTACCATTTGAGCTAATGCGTTGAATAGAGATAGCAGATACTGCTCTAACTAATGTGTTTAAATGGGTGGGATGAATAGAGGTGCTACGATGAATTAGGGCACAGCAACCCTACTCATTTTAAGGAGAAAATTAAAAGCTTTCGAATGAATATAGTGTGATCGCGGGCATTCGCGGGCGTCGTTGTTGTTATTGCACTAGAAGTTAGAATTCAACAAAAATTCATAACCAATCTAAACACTAACTAAACCAACTAGTGACTTATTTTTGGCGATTTTACGATGTAATTTTATCACACGGATAATTTTGGTGAAGGAGTTCAATGCATAAAATCAACCATTTCTTTGAAAATCGAAAATAACCGGATGTAGTTCCTATGGTCAAAACATACAAAAAACACTTGAATTATGCCCTAAAAAGCAGCCAAAAATTCATTTTACGTTCAAATCATTTAAAATCTCGCAAAAATGTCTCTGATGGCTCAGTTGATAGGAGAAAAATACTAGTGAGAATATCTCATAACATTCATATATGGACTTAAGACCGGGTTCGTCCCACTGTGCATTGAGCCATTGACACGTCTCGTTCTCGGTTGGAATGACACTGTCAGGTAAATAGTAAACAAACAATAGAAATGACAAGTCGTCATATTAGAGATTCAACGTCTTTAGCGAGATAACGTCAACTGAATTAAAATGCTCATGTCTAATATGTATACTTATTTTTCTCGTAGAAGGCTATTTGCTCAAATTTAGTCGATTTCTAAATCTTACGTCAGTTTCAACTACTATTACCACAGACTAACAGACATAACACTATGAAGGAATTCCTTCAAAAAATATCGATCCGGTAATTTTCTCAGAACACTAGCTCCACCTTTTATTCACGGTTCCAAACACTCATTTGCTGGTGGGTTACCCCTCAGGTTTGGTAGCAATTTTTTACTAGTGGTTTATTTCCCAAATGCTTGGTCATATGTCAGTGGCGCCATAATTGCAAATGTGGCCACAGTCCCAACTACAAATATATTTAAAATGACCGTTAAAGCCTGCGAAGCTTGGTTTCAAAGTGTTATGTCTGTTAGTCTGTGCTATTACTATTAAAAAGGTCAGCGCAAACATCCATCTAGAGTTATTGAATGGTGTAAGATCAAATGGATTATTAAAAAGTACTGCCTTTTGACTGTATTAACAGCTTATACCGCTAGTTTGGAATATACTGGTACGGCAGCGAAGGTATTTCAACGGGAATTCATTTAATTGTTTACAGAAGCATTTTATACATATTTTCTCAAATATGGAAGTCCGTTCTATGCAACAACAGTATTTATTCAAAAGGAAATCTGAACTGAATTGTGACGCGGGCTGCAACAAACACGAGATCAACAACTATCCAACATCATCAATAAAGATTCAAATGCCGATGGAAATGGATTTACAACAGCGAGTTGTAAGTTCAAGAAGCAAATAAAAACATCCGACCGTGAGCATCATGAGTGCAATACCGATGACGACATGAACGTGAGCAAAAACGAGAGACAAGACGGACCGAATGACCTCCAAGGCGCGGGAGACAATGCGGATAAAACTTCACAGCCAAGGAAGAGAATCTTAACAACGCGGCAAGCCGCATCAACAAGACCCGATAGGCAGGCATTTTGAAAGTTAATTTTACTATTTACATGGTATAAAAATCATAAAAGTCCCACGGCTCAGTTATGCTAACACATTGAGCCGTGTCAAATAAACAAAAAGGAAAAAAAATAAGCGAAACAACAAGCTTTGCCGCCTACACTCTTCATTGAGTAGTAATAAAGTCAAGAAACGTATGAAAATGTTAATTGCAGAAGATATGGCTAAAATGCGTTTTTTCCTAAATCGTACAATATATTGTGGTCATAGCTTATTGTGTGATCTGCGATGTAATTTTTCGTATATATCACGCAATTTTACTTTTATCAATTAGTTATGATTACAGTTAGTTTGTTCAACAAAACATGACGTATTTTAAATAAAATATGTTTTGAAAGTTGTTCGCAATATTGCTACTTCTTCTAGTTTTTTCTTCATTTCTGTATAGCGTTTCCACAATTTTGTGATTTATTATGGTAATATGTATCTGCAACAATAATCTTGATACACAATAACTGTAACGAAAGTTTTTCAATAAAACTACTACTAGATTTTCAAAATTTTATGTAAATTCTTTTAATAAACATAAAAAAGACGTTGCGCACAAAAAAATTGGTAAAAGTAAGAGTGTTCCGCTCTTAGCAAAAACAACCAACGCCTACTATTAGGTCGAAAGTAAAACTTGTAAATTAATCAAGAATAATTATCAAAACAAAAGTTTTCCTTTTAAGCTGATGAAGAATAGTAATCAAAATAAAAGTTTTATTTTCAAACTTAGAGTATGCGTTGCTTGTTTTTTGCCAAGAGTGAAAAACTCTTATTTCTACCAACATTTTTTTTCTGTGTGTGGGTTGGCCATTATATGTGATGTGGCCAAAATACCTCTGTTACCCTATTTAAATTGGCAAATTGTTAAAACAACCGAAAACAACCACGAAAGTCGGGCCACAGACATCATAGGATTTTTCTCAGTGTAGAAAAAAACGAACGAAAAAATGTGACCACCTTCTCATTTTGCATCACATAAACGATTGCTTAAAAGTCAAAAGTGTGCGTGAAGCAGGTGCTGTCAATCTCATTTTGTTTTGTCCTCTTCGGTGTTTTCTCTGTTTTCATTAATAAAATGTGCTCGCGATTGTAATCTGATTAGTTTTAAATTTGAAAAGTTGCACCAGAATGTACAGAATATCTAGTTTGAAGGGATGTTTTAGAAACAAGAACATATTACTACCCAACAAATGCTTTGGTTTACGGCTCAATCCGGAACTGATTCGTTTTCAGAAATTTTCTCATTTATGTAACCATCAGCACGGATCAACAGTGCAAAGACTGCCTTTAATTTTACACGGTAAGTGGGTGTTTTTTATTGTACCATTGTGAGGGTCAAGGGTGCCACATTCTGAACGTAACTGACCAATAATCATATTCTCAAAACTGCTAAGATACTTGAACGAAGTAATTGCGTTTCAATTCGAATCGCGGATATTACTATAGGTTATGTTAAGATTAAACGCTCAAAACAAACCGCAAAAACCAAACAAACTAAATTTTTAATACTTTCCAGAAATATTAACTATCAAAGCTGATATCATCAAACGTGTTCATTCATCTACTCCAACGCCAGAAATGCTAGATACCCTGAAGAAGAAAAAGCGCAAGAAAGCAAGGAAGTTTGCCGAGCTCTTAACAGGTAATTGCTAAAGTACGCGTAATTGTTAATTGGACAGATTTTTCGCATTTATATGAGAGTTTAACAACGCCCTATATGAGCGTGCGAATACCTTTTTCTAAATTAGGTAGTATGCCTGCTTCAACAGGCAATCCACATTTATTCGCAAAATTCAGAAAAAGATTATCTGAATAGAAAAGATTTATATATATTTTTTTCTTTCGTAGTTGATGACACATCTACAAAACATACTAAAGCGTCTGTCCAGCAATTAAAGGCCCAGAAATTGTCTGACTTTATCAATGATCACATCTCGCACGAATTGATCGCTGCCCAAATCACAAAATCAGCAAAAATGAAGAGTATTATTCCGGAAGATATGGTAGACCTCCCAAGCCATAGATTTGAAGCAACCCCAGTGATTTTTATTGGAGAGAACATGCAGGAAATGAACCTTCCTAATGAAACACTTGCGGAAATTTTAGAAAGCTATCGAGTGCTAAAACAAATTCAGAGCAAGCAGCCCAATAATTCAAGTTGTGTTGAACAAGTAACAGAGGAGGAGTTTCTAGAAACAAGTGATGTGCTGGTCGAGGAAGAAATGGCAGAAATACCCATCACTTCGAAAACGAAAGGTAAATCTAGGAAACGTAAAGAACATGCTAGAAAAAGCAAAACCAAAAAGGCCGATGAGAAAAAACATAATGAAAAATCTCCAGAAGAATTACTAGCCCGTCAGAAAAGTTTCCACATAACGCTCACGGCATATCTGGATATTTGCCTAGCAAGTGGGATGATCAATCGTGCCTACGCGACTGTTCTGAATTACCGATGTAAGCGAAACAGACAAGATATAAGCATCGATATCTACAATATGCTTCTCCACGGCTACGCAGAAAAGGGTAACATTCTTAAAATTAAAGATATTTTAAAGATTATAAATGAAGATGGTATCGATCCGAACCCGCAAACGTATGCCGCTATTTTTGAGTGCCTCGGTCGGTTAGAAACAACTGCAGAACTTAAAACCGAGGTGAACGCATATCTGATGGAAGCGGAGGCCAAAGGTATTAATATGAATGATATATTGGATTGTAGTAAGTTTACGACCGATCAAAGAGAAACAGTACTTAGCATATTTCATGAGATAAACCCTGAATTCTGCCCTCGATACACGCCGCCGGCTTTAAATTACGATAATCATTTGTTGAACCCACTAAATGAGCACGTTAAACCAATAGGTGCATCTAGTGGCTTCGATAATTCGGATGCAGGATCAGAAATCATGAACTCAAAGGCTGGATTCACGCGTGAGGAGTTGGAGCAACTCGCTAGGGAGCAGATTGAAATGGAGTTAAAAGGACATCTCACAGTGAAGAGTATCCAAAAGTTTCCTGAACCGAACGCTACTGTGAAAAAATATGTGAGTACATTGGATTTGATCTAAAATTTTGAAATACTTTCCAAAAAACCTTTCAATATAAATTTCAGTGTTGTGTTGATTTCAGACTAATAATTTAACAAAGTAGTTTCTCCGTCCAATAACATGAAAGTCACCCGTTTCCTTCTTTATTTCAGCGTAAAGAATTGGAGGAACTTCGTAAAGCGTGGGCTAAACAGATTACAAAGGCCTTCCATCGCGATGTGAACTCATTGAAAGCGGTAACAGAATCGAAATCAAACAGATCAATTAATCTGTTCCCATATCTGAAAGCCCTTACAGTTGCACAGTACACGGATATACTTCTCAATGAGGCCCAGCAGCTAGTGGAGGGATCCGACACGTTCAGTGTCGCTGTGGCGCACCTCTACAGGGAACTTGGCAGTCAGGTGGAGGCACGCTATCACATTGAGCAGAAACGTATGAACGGAGTACTGGATAAAACGTGCGAGATTTATAACTTGTACTGTGATGCATTAGCAAAAGGTAACTCCAGCGATAATCCGCGACAACTATGGCAACGTTTGGTTCACGAGTGTCGACAGGATGGCCCAAGCATGAATATTACAAGTATTGCCTGGCCACGAGCTGCCGTTTTCGGTGTGGGGAAATTCCTTTATAACATCATGAAAAATGATCTTAAAATCAATGTGCATGCAGCAGCCCCTGGAAATCGCCCAGTAAAAAATGTGCCCGCATTTTATTCGCTGTATCGTTATGAGTCTAAAGCTGCCAAGGAACAGATCAAACCACATCCGGTGTTGGTTAAACTGCACCGTAAATCACAGCAAGATACTTTAAACTTCGATATCGGTCTTGTTCCAATGCTATGCCCACCTCAGCCCTGGAGTACACCGGTTAATGGTGGCTATATCTTGGCGAAATCAGAACTTATTCGGCTACCACACCAAGCACATCAGCAATCTGAGAGGATTAATGAAGCCAAACTAACGGATATATATCCTACACTAGATTCTCTGAATCAGTTGGCCAGTGTACCTTGGGAAATTAATGCAAATGTGCTGGACGTAGTGTTAGAAGTTTTCAACAGAGGGGGAAATGCTAAACTCGATGTTCCTGAACCACCCAGTTCATTGCCACCAGTTACCGAAACTAAACCTCGTAGTGAAATGACAAACTACGATCGTTTCAATATGATGCGACAAAAAATGAACCATCGGCGGAAACAAGGCGATATGTATAGCTTGTGGTGTGACGCGTTGTACAGGCTTTCGTTGGCCAATCATTTCCGAGATAAAGTATTCTGGTTGCCTCAAAACATTGACTTTCGCGGCCGTGTTTACCCAATACCACCCCATTTGAACCATCTTGGGCACGATCTAGCCCGATGCCTTATGGTGTTCCATCAGAAGAAACCGTTGGGACCCGATGGTTTCAATTGGCTTAAGCTGCATTGCATTAACTTGACCGGATTGAAAAAGCGAGACTCAATTCAAGATCGTCTGCGATATGCCGATGAAATAATGGATGACATACTAGATTCAGCGGATAAGCCACTAACGGGTCGAATGTGGTGGACTAATTCGGATGAACCATGGCAAACTTTGGCATGTTGCATGGAAATCGCTAAGGTTTCTCGGTGCCCCAATCCTGCTGAATATCTTTCGAATTTTCCCATTCATCAGGATGGTTCGTGTAATGGTCTTCAGCACTATGCGGCACTCGGACGTGATACTCCGGGTGCCATCAGTGTGAATCTTTCCACGTCCGATGTACCTCAAGACGTGTACAGTGCAGTAGCTACATTAGTAGAAGAAAATCGAGCAAAAGATGCCGAAAACAACAATGAGGTTGCTCAAGTTCTTGAAGGCTTTATTAAACGAAAAGTGATCAAACAGACCGTGATGACCACCGTGTACGGTGTTACCCGCTTTGGTGCCCGAAAGCAAATAGCTCGTCAGCTGGAATACATCGATGAATTCCCTAAAGATTATGTTTGGCCAGCATCCAGTTACCTGACGCTCAAAACGTTCAATGCTCTTAGCGAAATGTTTACATCGGCGAAAGAAATTCAAGACTGGTTCACAGATTGTGCACGACTAATTTCCGCAGTGCGAGCACAAAACGTCGAATGGGTCACTCCTCTCGGATTACCAGTGGTACAACCTTACAATCGCGCAGATAAACCTGTTTCCTACAAATCAAAATCTAAACTTCCCGAGCACTTTGTTATGGACTTGTACGATAAACCTAACATTATGAAGCAGAAAAATGCATTCCCTCCCAACTTTGTACATTCGCTTGACTCTAGCCACATGATGCTAACTTCGCTGTACTGCGAGCGTGCCGGATTAACGTTCATTTCCGTACACGATTGTTACTGGACTCATGCCTGTACGGTAGCTACGATGAATAAGGTCTGATTGTCCATGTCTCTTTGCTAATCAGATATAATTGAAACATTTTCCTTTTTAGATCTGTCGTGAACAGTTTGTTGCGTTACACTCCAAACCTATACTAGAAGATCTCTCAAAACTTCTGATGCAAAAGTACAGTTTCAATGAAAGGTAACTACAGATAGTCACGTGACCCTTGTATGATGGCAACCTACTAATAGCTTTTTTCCATTTTTCAGTGAAATCACCGACGACGGTTCCGTAATTGATTTAACTAAACGCAAGCTAAATCTGATTCTACAACAATACCCCGAGAAGGGAGACTTTGACCTGCGGCAAGTGCTGAACTCTGTGTATTTTTTCAGCTAAACAATGCTGCTCCAACAATCGGGCCGCTGCAAGTCTAGTCAAAAACGATTCGGGAGTGAGTCGGTAGAATAATTGTTTTACCCTGAATAAAGTTTACAGTGTACTTTGTGATAAGCGATTTTCCGGATATGTTATTTTTGCCATACAACAGGCAAAATCGAGTACAAAACAATGAATTAAAAGACGATTTGTCGTTGACATTATTTGTTAATAATAAAAAGAACTCATTGATATCTTCCATTAACAAAAAGCTGTGATGGATTTGGGTTTAAAAATCTAGAAGGGAGGTGACGATTGGCCATTGCCTTTAAAAATGCGTATAGGTACTATGCACTGTCTATAATCGCAAATCAGTTCGATGTCGATGGAGGATCCCATAGAACATAAAACTATAATATACTATGAACAATTGGAACGATTTTCATTCGCAGAGTGACTCAGCGTGTAGAAGTTTTTTTGAGTTAATGTAGTGTAACGTTGCTATCTAGTGCGCTTTCAAGGTTATTCTGAGCCTTCCCCGCCTCATCGAGGTTTTTGATTTTTTTTCTTTAGTATGTACACGTTATCAGTTGATCGACCGTACCGTTATAAATAAAAGATAAGTATCGCTATTATTTACATTCCCTATTCTTGGTTCTTCTACTATGGTGGACTGTGCAATAGGCCCATGCAAAAATGATATCCCCTGGTAATGACTCGCCTCAATGTGAGATGGATGTCGAAACAAAATCGACTCAAGGTATATCCATGCTCGGCCACCTGCCGTTACGTGATCTTCCGGGCCAAAGACAAAAAGTATGAATGTGTTGCAGATTTCTTGAGTTCGAAAATTCGCCCTGATAATCAGGAATCAGAATATATTGGCTCAAATGGCACGTTCCCCGTACATAGTCGGGGATTTGTGCCTTGCCGTGTGTTTTCATCATTTCCTGAGCGGAAGGAAAGGACAAGGAGGTGTGGGGAAGTAGACTTGGAAGGGTGGGAAAAACAGCACAAAACAAAAAATAAACAACAGGTAAATTAAACTCACAAGTAGTTCAACTTGCCTGCGAATAAGCCTAAAGCTCTTTACCACATTGGATAAGAAACTTTAGTATGTCTCTGAGTTTCAGTCGACCAAACATGGTTTCGTCTATATAAGGACGGCTGAAGACTCGTAATCGCAATTGCGCTAGCGCTGGGCAGTTGCATATCAGATGATATGAAGTTCCGTAGTCGGATTCACAAAGATCACATGAAAAAGACTCAGCGCGCTGAATAGTTGCCATGTGATAATTGAGTTTCCAGTGGCCGGTTAAAGCCCTGGTCAGCATGCCGCAGTGAGCTTCGAAAAATGTAAGAGATTTTTCGAAACCACTGGGCATGGTTGTTCTAGAAACGCCTTTGTTTGGCGACACGTTTGTAGATTTCTCCAATAATTGCGGTGCTCGGACGAAGCCCAGGACCGTATTTTTTCCCTTATCCAACTTGTCGAAATTGGCAACGCGGGCTCAGGACCAATGAAGTCAATCGCTGAACCTGCCCTGGCCAATTCGTCAGCCCATTCATTTCCAGTAATACCGCAATGTCCGGGCACCCAGACAAGGTAGATAGTGTTGACAATGCTTAGTTCTTCGATTTGGGTTCGGCACGCGATCACTAGCTTGGACCGGGATTTGTCTGAGCTAAGGGCCTTGATTGCAGCCTGACTATCGGAGCAGAAGTTTATAACTCTGCCGGACAAACTCAGTTGAAGGGCCGATTGCACCCCGCACATAATCGCAAAGATTTCTGCTTGGAATACAGTACAGTATCTACCTAGTGAGTGAGATTGTTCCAGTCTCATTTCACGACAGTAGACACCAGCACCAGCACGTCCCTCCATCAGAGAACCGTCAGTGTAACAAACCACTTGCGTTTGTTGTTGTCTTTCCATAAAGCCAGACAACCACTCCTCTCGAGAGGGAATCTTAACATGGAATGTCCTGTAAGGAAAACTACAAGTGAGTGTAATATCGCTGGGAGCAAGAATATCTTCACCCCATGTAACCATTTGTGACCACAATCGTGTATGACTGGTAGCAAGATCAACATGATTACTGTTCCAAAGCCCAGTAACCTGCAGTCTGTATGCACATGATAGTGCTTCTTGTTTTAAGTGTATGTGTAATGGTTTGATATTTAGAAGTGCCTCAAGAGCAGCAGTCGGAGTCGTGGTGAAAGCACCAGTCAACGCCATGAGCGCCATTCTTTGCAGATGGTTTAGCTTTGACTGGATTGTCACCACCTCTCCCCTCTGCCACCACACAAGGCATCCGTATGACAGTATTGGACGTACAATTGTCGTGTAAATCCAATAGATGTATTTAGGTTTGAGACCCCAGGTCTTTCCAAAAGTTCGTCTGCACTGCCCGAAGGCCATGCACGCTTTCTTGACTCTGAACTCAATGTGAGCAGACCAATTCAGTTTGGAATCCAATATGACTCCAACGTATTTGACTTGATCTGCACACAGCAGCTCAGAATCAAAGAACTGCAAGGGACGAACCCCGGTTGTTATTCGCTTCTTCGTGAAAAGAACCATTGAAGTTTTGCTTGGGTTAACTGATAGTTTAACTTGTCGACACCACTGTTCGACAGCTCTTAATGCCTGTTGCATCAAGTCAAAGATTGTTCCGATGCAAAATCCAGTAATTAGTATTTGGTAATCGTCAGCAAACCCGTAGGTTGGAAATCCAAGCTCATTGAGTTTCTTCAACAAGCCGTCAGCTACTAAGTTCCATAACAAAGGTGACAGAACGCCGCCCTGAGGACAACCGCAAATACTCAACTTCCGTATCTCAGCCTGTCGCAGTGACGAGCAAAGTATGCGGTTACTAAGCATTGCGTTTATCCAACCTGAGATACATGCAGGTATCCCATGACCGCGCGTCGCTTCCAGAATAGACTGGAAGGACACATTGTCAAAAGCACCCTCAATATCTAGGAATACACCCAAGCTAGATTGCTTGAGCGAGAAGGCTTTCTCAATGTTGTAAACAACATCGTGAAGCAGAGTGATCGTGGATTTCCCACACTGATATGCATGTTGCATTTTGTGCAGAGGATATTCAACTAAACTAACGTTCCTGATGTGATGATCGATTATCCGTTCCAAAGCTTTCAGAAGAAAAGAACTTAAGCTGATAGGCCTAAAACTCTTGGCTTCTTCATAGCTTGAGCGCCCCCCTTTGGGAATAAATCTAACAGTTATTTCTCGCCATGCTTTCGGGATATACCCGGTAGCAAGACTGGAAAGCAAAATCTTTTTCAAGACATGTTTAAGAATATCAAATCCCTTTTGCAGTAGCACGGGAAGTATCCCATCTTTTCCGGGTGATTTGTATGGAGCAAAGCTGTCAACTGCCCACTTGACCGATTCAGTGGAAACCAATGTGCGTGCTAGCGCCCACGAGTCCGAATCACCAGAATGAGATCTGTGAACATTGATCAACTCCGGATCGATACAACCTGGAAAGTGTGTGTCGAAGAGACAATTAAGAACATCTTTTTCGTCTGTCACATAAACACCATCTCTGGTTTTCAAGGAGTTCATCTGAAAATCATTCGATTTGGAGAGAATTTTATTTAATCTGCTAGCCTCGTTCAGACTAGAGACATTAATGCATAGGCTTTGCCAGCCAGCCCGTTCTGCAGATCTAAGACATTTCTTATATGCACTACGAGCTGACCTGAAAGCCCTGGAGTCATCACGCTGACGCCGGTTCCAAGCTCTTCTCATAACTTTCTTCATTCTATCAAGCTCAGCCCTCCACCAAGGGGTTCCCCTAGTCGATTTAACAGTACGAAGTGGACAAGCTTCTTCGTAGGATGCTAATATGAATGAGTTTGTCGTATCCACGACGTCATCTAAGTCGTCTAGTTGACTAATTGTTGGAAAATATCCATGAAATTTAGTCGCTAAGTTTTCCAAAAAGAGGTCCCAGTTTGTAGACTTAGGATTACGATATGTCACCACATTGAAGGTGACATCAAAATGCTCGAAAAATATATATTTATGATCGGATAGAGACGGTTCAGTTTCATTTGGAACCTGCCAATTTCCCAGTTCATGCAAAATTCTATCAGAGCAAAGTGTTATGTCTAACACCTCCTCCCTCCCAGACCTCGCAAAAGTTGGTCGGTTTCCCACATTCAGAATATGGAGATTTGTACTACTTATGTACTCCATCAGTTCAGAGCCTCTCAGATTGATGTCTGAGCTGCCCCAAATGATGTGATGAGCATTCGCATCACTGCCGATAATGAGCGGAAGCCCATTTCTGCTACAATATGATACAACGCTTTTGAAATCATCAGAAGGAGATGATTCGTTATGCGGTAGGTATGCTGAACAGTATATATATTTCTTGTCTACGTTTCCGACAGTCAATGTAACTGTGACAACACAGATATCGCGAGTTGTGAGCTCCGATATGAGACACGCGTCAATAGCCTTATTTGCAAGAATGCAAGCACGAGGCATTTCACGTGGGTTAGTCATGCCTGTCTTGTTGTAAGCAATGAAGCCAGTGTTAAGTAACTTTCCAAAATAGAAGTTTCCTTTATGGAAATACGGTTCTTGAACCAATGCTATGGAAGCTTTACCTTCCTGCATGAGTCGAGATAAATTCATAGTTGCTGTACGTTTATGTTGGAGATTGACTTGTGCTATTCTAACCATTGTTGATTAGAGAACTGTACATTTCATCTCCAACACAAATTGCACAACAACTAGAGGACACCAAGCGAGTTGGGATGTTAACGCATTTAGCGAGCCATATCAGGTTTAAATGGGACATGATCATTTGATTCCCACGATTTGCGAAGAAAATAATGGTCCACTGTGTCAGAGATTCGCATAACACAGCAAGGGCAAAACCCAAAATGCTCCGTGCGCGACTGGCATATTTTAGACCCTCCAATCATTAAGTCCTCGGCACGGAACTACACCTTGACTTAGGGTCTCCTACTTTCAGTCGCCTCCTACGACATGGCAGCAGGACTCCAGTGGCTCAATTCTAGGCCGGATACCACACGGCCTCTGGGCAGGTTCATCTGTACACATCGAAATTTGATAATCGAGACTCAACAAAACTTCACCGAACTACCATCAGCCGAGAGTCTCTGCAAACCCCCAGCCAACAAAAATTCGGCAAAATTAAGTGGATCATCGGTGAAAAAAATCGGAGTGTAGAGTGAACGTTCCGCTGCGTAATGCAGCGTACTGGGGAGTTCGCCCGACTCTTCCCAGGCTCCGTTCGCCATTGAGAATGTTTTAAACCCCCTCAACAATTTTACCCATAGCACGGGTCGCATGACACTATGGAATTGGGGTTCCCTGTATGGTAGATTTTTACCACTGAAACAGGTAGTCCGTAGTGTAATTCTTAGCCGGTTGAAACAACCACTACCGACACTACATGGCTTATCTAGGCTGTTCGGTGAAAGAAGCTGACATTGAAGAACAGCTTCCATATTCAGATGGGCGAACAGCCGCAGAAGGAAGGAAGGAAGGAAGGATAACGGGAGGAGAGGGATTTGGGCTAAGCGCTTATTTAAAGGCGGCACTGGCTCGCCTTGTCAGGGCTGCTTTAGGGCATGTGGTATTTAGGCATAGGACGTATAGGGCCCACTACCTCGTCCTACCACACCCGCAGTCAGCCCCCGCTGCTGGTTCGGGTCGCGAATCACAACTAGTTGCTATCGCGATTAAGCATTATCCACCACCTATGACCCGCCCGGTTGCTTGCAGCTCAGCTTCCCACGTAGCGTTCCTCCACCACCACGGGGCCCGGGTAGAGATGGATGTCGAAACAAAATCGACTCAAGGTATATCCATGCTCGGCCACCTGCCGTTACGTGATCTTCCGGGCCAAAGACAAAAAGTATGAATGTGTTGCAGATTTCTTGAGTTCGAAAATTCGCCCTGATAAGCTTCAGGTGGTGGTAAACAGTTTGAATCAGGCAAATCATGCTGCTGGCTACGGGCCCGTATGAAGGAGTACAGAGTATATGTACCAGCTAGTCGGGTGGAAGCCTGCGGGGTCATCTCCGATTGGAATTTGAATTGCAAGACACATGCCTGTTTTAAAGGTTCCATACTTCAGCCAGTGAAGATACTAAAGTGCAAATGTTAGCATCAGTTACAGCTGGCGGGAAGAGAACATACGTTAACTCAGACTCTTATCGGGTGACCTGCGCAGGGTTCGCTCTACCAAGCATACCTTCTCTTTGGTAAGGTATGCCTACCTGTTTACCTTTTTGTGCCACGGGTCATGAACTGTACTAATTGCAAATAACTGGGACACACAGCATCCCATTGTAGCAATAAGGTTCGTTGTGCGAAGTGTAGTGGGAATCATATGGGTGATTCCTGTGGAAGGGATGTTTTAAAAGTGTCTACTGTGGGGGAAACCCACATGATCTCCCAACATGCCCCCGTACAAATAGCGTGAGGGGAAACTTGAGCATTTCCTTCTGGGACGTTCTAAGCGATCTTTTACAGAAATGCTAAATGTCTACTGACGAAGGCGACTGTAATGAACCCCAAAAGTGAACATCTGCTATGCACGGAAGCAATAGAAAAAGGAGGAACATTTCCGCTAATAAGCTTCGTTGTAAAGGCCAAAAAGGTAGGTCCTCCAAAAATAACAACTCTTTGAGAAAGAACTGGGCAAAGCCGAAGCAAGTAGCTCCCAGTCTCAGAAACCTGAGCTCAGAAAAGGAGTTCCCAGTACAAAAATTCCAAGTGTTTCCATGTCGTAGAAAGAAACTAGCGCTGGATTAGAAAAAATCTCTGGCATTGTGGACCGCATTCTCACAGCTTTAAATATTTCTTACTCTCTTCAAATAATAAGCTTTCTCCACGCAGTAAAACCCTCTTGATACAGTTAACTGCAAAATGGCCCCTCCTATCAGCGATTGTTTCATTCGACGGCTAATTCATAGAACGAGGCCACGAATCTGATAATTGTTTTCCAGTGGAATTACAGAAGCAAATCGATTCTTTTAAAATGTTCATAAATAATTTGAAATGTGATGCATTTACATGCATTATGCAAAACATTGGTTACTTCAGAAATACACTTCGACTTTCACGATCTTAATATTATTCGCTTGGATCAAGAAAACTGACAAAGGAGTACTTTATGGGATCAAAAAGTGCTATTCTTGCAATCAACACCAGGTATTGAAGTTGTCGCTTGCGAAACTAGAATTAAAAATTCCCCTCTAGAGCGTCAGTGGACCACCGACGGCTTTGAAATATTGCGGAACTCCTACCCGTACTGAGGCTGGTTTTAGGTGATTTTAACTCCCACGGTACGGCATGGGGTTGCCTTCATGACGATAATCGATCTACCTCACTTTATAAAACTTTTATAAATTACTTTATAAAACGATTCCGTGCATATAACAATTTAAATTTCAAGTGGATTCTAGTGCTATATACTTCCCAATATTGATTATAGTGTGCATTTGCAGTATAAAGTTGACCTAACCCAACTGAAGAATACAATCTCACATTCATTTGTGAACTAAAAGTTGATTCACTTGTGAATGTTTACAATTCAATCTTCCGATTCAATCCGCGAATAAAGAACCACAATCTTCTTCATTCAACATAGTACGTGTCATTCTTTTACCTGGTTCACTTTTTCGGAAGTTCATCTCTACCTACGTTCAGTTGTGTTATTTGGAGAGTTTTAGTCGGATCGTGAATGAACGACTGGCTGCTGTCAAAGCAATGAACGGATTCGCCAAGAATCATGCGATTGAATGATAATTCCCATCTCTGGACAGGAACACCGTCTCCCCCAGGGTGCTCGAGCGCCTTGGACTTGTTCCTCTGTTCGACATCGCTGCGGTTAGATTGCATGCGGAAGGAGATCCCCACGCCAGCGACCGTCCGCCAATCGTAATTACTATTGCTAAAGGCTCAGGGCTATCGAATACAGTCAATGTTACGTATGGCCTCACACGTGATGTTGATTGGAAGAGCTACACGTCCGCGATACCCGGCAAAGTCCACACAAGAGCTTCCTCCAGAGAAAGAGTACAGGTTCCTGGCTGGCTTGGTTGTCGACACCACGATTCAAGCTCAGACTAAACGCGTAGCTCTCAATCCATGGCGCGACAAAGAGATGCTCAGACGTATACACAGAGCAGACAGCCGCGTATTACTTCTTCCGGGAAGATGGGCTACCCGTTAGTAATCGTATATCTCAGTATACGATGTTAGACACGCGAGTGAAAAGTTTGTTGTAAGTTAAGACACGGAGGCCAGTAACTCCGCTGGTTCGTCGACTGACTAATGAGAGAAACATCGATGGGCACTCTTTTGGGCACAGCTCGACGCATGTGAAACCGAAGCAGTACTAATGAGAGCGTGGAATATTCAAACCGTTGGATATTCCATTTCGCCAAGAGTGTTTGCCAAGACTTCGCCCCGGAACAGAAAATCCACCGCGTCGCGTCCCCTCACGATAGTGCGAACGAAACACCTTTTTCGATGGTGGAGCTCTCACTTGCTCTCTTGTGATTTAACAATACAGCCCACGGGCCAGACAGAATCAAATCCAACTTGTTGAAGAACCTGCCAGACTCTGCCAAGATACGCTTGTTGAAGTTATTTAATAAGTTTCTTGAGAGTAATATTGTCCATCTTGACCGGAGGAAAGTGAATGTTATCGCCATCCAAAAACCAGCCTCCAACCACAACTCGTATCGACCGATTGAAATGCCGTCCTGCATCCGGAAGTTGTTCGAAAAAATGACCACAAGACCCACTAGTGCTGGTAGCAAAAGGCAGCACGAGACGTCTCCTGGCGGATGTCTCATCCTCAATACTGAGGTATGGCGTACCGGCCTGAGCTGCTGCGCTGAACTCAAAGAAGAACCGGACGAAATTGACAAGCACGTTTCGCCTAATGGCTGATCGTGTCGCGAGTGCGGACAGAACGATATCATCGGAGGCGGTATGCGTAATTACCGGGATGATTCCCAACTGCATCACTGGCTGAAGACGTGGAATGCTGCCAGCGGAGAAATGTACGTGATGTAAGAAGTATGGTCCGAGCGGACTCGTTGGCTAAAGGGTAGCAAGAGTGGGACAATGCGGAGAAAGGAAGGTGGATCCACCGTCAAATGGAAGTTCACCTCTCCATACTTTAGAGGTGAACTTCTATTTGACGCAGTTTCTGTCCAGTTGTTGCTTCCGGAAGTACCAGCAGTGGTTTGGACACGCTTCGTCACCCCTTTGCCCGTAGTGTGTTAACGTGCAAGAGACACCGGAACACGTGGTCTTCGAATGCCCTAGGTTCGAAGAAGTCCGAAGAGGTATGTCTGGTGTGACAGTGGACGATAACGTCGAAGAGATGTGCCACGACGAGCAGTCTCTGAGCAGCAGAGAAAGTGGCGACGGGACCAACAAATTAGCGCCATTGGCAGAACATCGCCGTTAAACCCCAAATCGGGTTTCGGGAGAAATGCCGCCGCCGGAGAGCTCTCCGATGGTGTAGACTGAGTCCACCGCCGGGGATCAGTTGAGTAGTACGCGACGTAACACTTGGTTCGGGTCGCTGGGGCGCCAGCGAACCTGACGTCAGATTCACCTGAATCGCCGGACCGACCTCGACACCCTACTGGTCGGCTTGCGAGTAGACTAGATCCACCATTGGGGATTGAACCGAGTAGACCGCATCGAATAGCTAGAAGTGGGTTGCTAGAGCTCCAGTGAAGCGGAAGCTACTCTCTACCCGGAATCGCTGAATGGACCTAGTGGCTGGCCGGTTGTGTAGGCTAGGTCCACCGCCGGGAACTAGATCGAGTAGATCGGGATGAAGCGGTGAGCTAAACGACTCACAAAAACAATCTTTGGCATCGGGAGGGTAGAGTCGCCACCGTGAACTACCCGAAAGAATCGGAACGAAAATGGGAGCCAATTGGCTCACGAAGCAAACACCGGTATCGATAGAAATTTCGTTGCCGGGGAACTCTCAGTTGGAGTAGGATAATATCCGAAAAGGTCTGGATAAAGCTGTAAGCAAAATGGCTCAATAAAGCGGGTACCGGCGCCGGGGGAAATTTCTCTGTCGGGGAATTATCGGTCGGAGTAGGGTGAGTTCGCCGACGGGGACTATCCAACTAGATCGTGATAAGATCGGGAGCAGAATGATTCACAAAAACATGGGCTAAATGGCTCAAGGATTCGGCTCCTAAACGGCTCAGGGGGACGAGAATTAAACGGCGACGTAATAGATGGAGACAAGAAGCAAGAGAAGAGTCGAGAGATAAATCAAAGCTCGTAGGTCGAGCCATTCCATGAACCGAGCCTTCGAGATAGAGCAGAAAAAAGAGGTGCGATGAAAGCACAACGAGCCACGATGTAATAGCTAGACGTAGTTCCGTGGGGAAGGGCGTAAAAAAATAAAAAGTGCTTTTAGTGGTTAGGCACGAACGTGAGTCGTGAGTCCCACACAGTGTCAATACACTACAGGCCAGCCTTTTGAAACTTTTTAAACCTTAATATAAAAAAACCTTCCAGTTCGTGATGTGGAGCTAAATACAGTAGTTTACGAAACATGTCTCACTTGCGAGGGCCTACTGTGGGATGGGGTTGGAAATTTTTAGAACTCCCTACTTCAGCAAGTTGAGTTGTTCGATTGCAACAATTATATTCAGTCGGAATAAAGAATGGTAGAATGTGCATTAAGTAGGACTCGCTTTGCGTAACCTTTACAGGATCAGCTCTACCTAGCCACATCATGATCGGAAGACGTCGTCTACCTATCTGCTATATTGAGCCGCGCTTCATGAAATGCATCACCTGCAAGTAATCAAGTTAAACGGAGGAAGATCGCTGCAATAAGGTTACAGAGAATTGTATTTGCTGTAAAGAGAGTCCTCATGGCATCATATACTGCGTACAAGCTATGCGGGGAGAAGCTTAAGAAACACCCAAGCGCCGTTTCGCAGAAATATTGAAGAGTACTCCGCAAACTGTCCTTTCAGAAAATCTTTACGCTAACTTGCTTACTGATGAGCCTAATTCTGATGACCTACAAGGGGATTATCTTTTGTTTTTGCAGGGGTTTTACCACGGGTAGATCTAGGAAACTTCAGCTCCCACGGTACGACATGGGGTTGTCTTCATGATGACAATAGATCTGCATTGATCCATTATCTTGGCTGTATAATAGATCTACATTAATCCTTGATTTAGTGAAATGACTCATATTCTTGTCCTACAAGCACGCGAAAATGCGTGAGAATTATCTCTGTGCTTGACATTACTACAATTGGATTGCATGTGAAAGGTAATTCCCGTCCCAATGGTGGAGATCATCTGCATATCATGATTTCGATCACTAATGCTTAAAAACGATCGGAAAAATCTAAACATATCGCATCAAAACAAGAGTTTCCTCCGGAAGAAGAGTATAGGTTTTTGGCTGGTTTGATTCTCGACATCGCGATTCGAGCTAGACGCAAACAACCGTGGGCAGTCTTTCATTCCGTGCTGGGACAAAGAGTGCTCAGAAGTAAATATCCTATGCGTATAAGGACTTTTTGAATGTCGGATTGCTCGAAAATTTTCGGATATGCGCACGTTAGAAATGCAAATGAAAAGGTTGATGAAAGCTAAAAAGCACACGCAGATTCGTCGAAGGGTTAACGAAAGAAACATCGATGAGTGTTTTTGGGGTACAGACCGACGTAGGCGTAACCGAAACTAGCAACAGGAGCGTGGGAGAATCGCCGAGAAGACCCGTTCGCATTCTGCCCCGGTACAGAAAATCTAACGCGCCGCGACACCACGAACAAATCACCGTTTTCGACGATGGAGTTCTTATTTGCTCTCTTGGCATGCACCAATATTGCCACGGGACAGACAGAATCAAATTCTATTGGTTGAAGAATGTGTCTGACTTTCTGACGAGGTGCTTGTCCCTTGAGGGTTACATTACCTCATGATTGAAGGTAAGTTAAGGTCATCGTCATGCCAAAATCAGCAACCGATCACAACTCGTATCGACCGATGGGAATACTGTTGCGTATTCGGAGATTGTTCAAGATAAGGATCCTGTTCCGCCTTAATAATTGGGTCGAAGCACATGGCTTTTGGTCTGATACACAATTTGGCTTCCGTAAAGGCAAATGAACAAACAATTCCCTTTCGTTGTTTTCAATGGTAATTCAAATGGTCTATGCTAGCAAAGATGAATGGCTTGTAAATTCGTGCACGCTTAGGCAACTTCCAGATGTCGGGGTAGTTTCTATTACATGGCTTTTTTCGTTTTTAATATGGCTACTATTCGAGACTTTTCAGTTAAACCAATGCTCATCTGTTTTGTTTTTTTATTTGCATATTTATTTTGATGTTACCAATCAATTCATATGAAACAAGGTTATTAGAACAAACAAAGAATTACTGATTTACTGTTTGCTCGCAATTTTCACTTTAAAAGTGTAAACTATGTGTTTCTGATACAGTTACAACAACTACATAAAACAGCTTTAGATCACAGCGATTGTATAATTCAACATACTTAATCCAAAGATTGAATGCTTTGTTCCAGTTGCACGATTGATTGTTTAGCAACGTTAGCTAAAATACCTTCTGGCGTCGAAGCATCTTCCCATTCCAGTATCTCGGCGCTTTCCTTCAGTATATCAGCTGCTTCTGTTAGCTTTTCTTTCAATGATGCACCTTCCAGAGTCCCTCGGCTAAAGGCCGACTGAGCAAGCAATATCAACGGAGCATGCAGTTCGTACAAAACCATTGCCCTAGCACGAGACTTTCCTGGTTCGAAAACATTCAGCACTTTCAGAACATCTTGGCACAACTCAACTTTCCGCTCTAGTAAAATATCTGGAAGATCTTGCATTTCGTAGCCTTGTATTCTACCATATAATTCAATCAAACTGTCTCGGATGGAGGTATTGATGAAGTGCAGAGGATGAAGAACACTTTTGTATTTCTTGTACACTCGCTCAAAGTTTTCTAATCGCTCGGGTCCATATTCCATATAAGCAAGTTCGTCCAACTCGGTTTGCATTACTTGAGAAGCTTTTAAAACTGCCGCTCCTCGTGTCTTGAATTCACAGTGAGTACATTTCCAATCGGCATTGTCGTCTAAAATGTAAATGTCATGCTTCGTTAACTTTAAAATTTATTTTCGTCACTAGCAATAGTAGTCCTTACCCAATGGATTGCTCGATTCTATTAGACCGTTGTCACATTTCTGGCATTTCAAGGAACTAAAATGTGTCCCTAATTCCGTAGGATCCAGACAGCGTGCGCAACGACAGGTAAAGTATTTTCCCGCTTTCAGAGCACTCTGCCTCATAGCGGTTCCGTTCAACGTGTATGTGTAAGTAGTGAACAGCATTCCGCCTTCAGCAACATCTATAGCTGCTCTTGCCACCAGCCTGTAACAAAAAAAATATATTCAAACATAAATTTTACTTAAGAAAAGTTTATCGTGTAACGCCGGACTGTCATACTTTAAATAAACAACTTTTTTTTAAATTCCATATATTAAAAAAATTAATGCATTATATATTTGCTCTAATATTGCGTAAAAAACCTATATCAGCATTTGCAATGCAAAGAACACCCTACTTTTTAATCGTGAATACATGAAACAGCAGCAGAAATTTAGCATTCTCGTTGATTTTGTACGGAGATAGTGAGTGAAATACAGTTCCAAACAGTATTTTAAGGCTCAAGTTACCTTTTTTGAGCATGTGTTAGATTTGAACGCTGGGTAGTATGGATAGGAAAAATTGTGTTCAGCTTTGCCACCGGATTATCCATTTAAACCTTTTCAAAACTCTAAAAGAAGAATATCAGCCGATTTATTAGATCACAACGTTTCAAATCATACAAAATAGCTGCTGGAAAAACTATCGGTTTCGCTAAATGGTGTTTTTGAAGGGTTGCCACCTCTGGAGAGGCTTTGACCCGGAGATTTTCACTGACCTAGGGGGTGGTGGATTTTGAGTGGAACTAGACGGAAATTGGAATCAAAGCGATTGCTCGGCATTTAAGAGCACTTTAATCGCTTTACTACTACGTTACAGTTAAACTGTAAATTTTTCACGTCTGAGAACTGTTTTATCGGTTTAATCTGGTGTAGTATTTCACTTCCCGACTAAGTGCCAAGAATACAAAAGCACCAGCTACTCTCACTGTAGAGGATAAGTTGAACGAGCATTGCTCTCCTCCACAACTAACAGGAAAAGGAGAGCAAAGGAGGCAGAGCTGCGACATCACACTATGTGGTGTCGGTTATTCATCACCAAAAAATTTTCATTTCGCAACAATGGGGCAAAACTCACCTCCCTAGCCCAGTTATGGATCGCTGCCGGAGTAGCAACAACACCGGAAGAACTCGTTTGATGTTGACCTAGTCAGTTGGATTAGAACAAATCTGCTAGACCTTAGTGCAGCTGGTGATAAGCACCACTATGAGTGAAATGATTTGGTAAAATTGCAGCAAAAAAACTTTTACACCATATTGAACGACTTAGTGGAATGCAACATTTCAATTGTAGCACATGACGAAATATTACTTTCCTTAACCCTCCGGAAGTCACGCATATGGCCTACCGAACGAGCAGCCGCTGGTACCCTAAGACGATTTCGCTAGATTTTCAGAGGGCGACTACCGGAAGGTTAATTTGTAGTAATTTTATTTGTTTTTCATTTTCATTGCTTTGTGAAAGAAAGTATTAATATTTGGTGAACTCATCTTCGCCACCTTGAAACGAAATGAATCTGAACCAGAGTAATAGTTAACTTAGACTTTTTAAATATTTTGTAAAGAATCAATTAATTCCAAAAAAAAATTCAACCTATGCTTCTTCCCACCAAACCCGGAGAAATTGGTGTAAAACCTGGAGACCCAGAGATCGCTCCCGAAAACCGGAGTCTCCGGGTCAAACCCGGAGGGGTGGAAACCCTATTTGAAAAAGTGGCTGTGATTTTTTGTCACACTACCACACCGTACTGGGGTACGCAACACAACTGCGCAAAGAAAAAACCACAGCCACTTTTTCAAAAGCACCATTCAGCTAAGCCGATAGTTTTTCCAGCAAGTATTTTGCATGAATTGAATCGTGATGATCTAATAAATCGACTGATATTCTTCTTTTAGGGTTTTGGAAAGGTTTAAATGGATATTCTGGTGGCAAAGCTGAACACAATTTTTCTCACGCACACTACCAAGCCTTGAGGTAACTTGAGCCTTAGTATTCCTCCTTTTTTATGTATTGTATTGATTTTGTATCTATCTATTGATGAGTAAGCCATAACAAAAGATGGGTGAATGATGTCTTAGACATAACCGAAATGAAATAAAATTCACAGAATACAGTTGCTTGCTTGTAACATGTGCCGTAAATTTACATCGGAATCTCCAAGATTATTTTTCCAATTCGAGAAAAGTATCATTGTGTTTAGTGTTCTACAATATGCAAGCACTGTTTACGCCGGGATCTGGCCGATACTCAAGCCCGGGAAACAGTGAAACACAGGGCGGACGAACAGCACCCAAACAGGAAAACTAAACAAACTGGGCTGGCCCCGCACAGGCCAGCAAAAGGGCGTTCTTTTCCGCCTTCTTCGGACCTTTCCAGTCCACACAACACCAGAAAGTCGCTTACAACATAACATTTATTTACACTATTTACATAATTGTTATATTTAATTCCACTGCTTCAAATTAATTTCTAATTCCCGGTCTGTGGGGAAGCGGTGTGCAACGTATGCACGGCGAGCGCGACGCACAGTCAGTTGTACTGGACTGTCTTGATCGGCGATAAACTTTGTACTTAACTATTGTCAAGTCACAGCCGGGGGGTTCCGAGAACCCGCCCGGCGAGGCTTGTGCTCTTTACAGATGCTTCAGGAACTGCTCGATTCCCCCGAGCTTGGGCCAGGATCTCGTCTGGCGACTCTATACCCTGAGTGAGGGCCGGGATCTCGTCCGGCGGGTGTGTTTGCTGCTATGGCTTCGTTGATGGTGATGACAAAACCGCTTCGTCGTATCTTACTGCGTGTAGTGATGCGATGTGATCAACTTTGTGGTGCAATCCGTACATCCGTGGACGGATTACACGCAAAAGGATGGATTCCTCCGGTCCAACCACAAGGAGTGCATTGAGGAACAGAATCCCACGGAAAGTTGATCCAGTATCGGGTGAGCTGACGGATGACGGGGTAAATTTGGCGAATGTCACTTTCCGGTTGCATGATTTCTGGCGAATACGCGATCATAAATCCACCAAATCGCCCTTTGGTGGGACCAGAAAACACCAACGGTGAAATATGAAGCACTTGGTTGCTTCCCAGGTCGGAAAGTGACTCGACATCCGTGTGTAGTTGTGTGTGTTTAAGAATCGTCCTTCGGTCGTCTTTGACGGGAAAAGTGAAGCCAATTGCTTCCAGGAAGAACGAATCGAACGTATATGTGGTTTGACGTTGTGCGCATTTTGGCCACCAGAGATCCTTAATGTGCCTAGTGTGCGTGTACGGGGTACGATACAGCTCTAATGCCGGTAGAGCAAATCTAGTGCAGGCTTATGTAGGGAAAACACGATCACGCGCCGTTTCGATTGCTTGTTGGCGACACATACGAAGAACGGCGTTCTGTGCTGCACTAGATGAAGCGGCCGTCGGTTTGCCGCGAATTGATGACGTGGGATTTGGCATCTGATGCCACAATATGGCTGGTTTCGACTGTGAATCGGGCTGGTAGTCTTCGTCGTAGGGTGCTCACTAATATGTGATGACGTAAATGGCTCACAACGGTGCTCGTCCCGAAGAATCGCAGCGAAAGCGGGACGTGTTGTGGCCACGAATCGGTCCTGCTTGGACCTACTGTTACAGCGCGGTCGGTGTGTAACTTTCGCGAATTGTGTTTCTTCGTCAACGGCAAGAAAAAAGACTACCAGACGCACCGATTTATTCACACACTTGAATGGAACTGCACTCACCCATTTCCGTCGATGATGCGATGGAAAACGCGTCCTACAGCTGGCAGATTTGTTGCATAGCTGTCCAGCTGGCCGCCGATTCTCCAAATCAGCAGCGAAAGTAATCTCGATCCGCGTCTTCGCAGTATTGGAAAATGGGTGCAGTCTCCATTGCATTTTCTCCCACAGACCGGGTAGATCGCGATGGCGCTCGCGAAAACAAAAGCACGATCGTTGCGCGCGTTTTGCAGCGGACCGCTTGGCTTGCGGTAAATGGAGCGCCATCCTGCGGACTTGAGAGTCAATCCGGTTCGAAGGACCATGTTTACGCCGGGATCTGACCGATACTCAAGCCCGGGAAACAGTGAAACACAACGCGAAAGAACCGCACCCGGAAAGAAACAAGCTTGGCTGGCCCCGCACAGGCCGGCAAAAGGGCGTTCTTTTCCGCCTTCTTCGGACCTTTCCAGTCCACACAACACCAGAAAGTCCTACTGTAATCATAACAACATTTATTTACACTATTTACAACATTGTTATATTCAAATTTCACTGCTTCGAAACTATTTCTAATTCCCGGTCTGTGGGGAAGCGGTGTGCAACGTATGCACGGCGAGCGCGACGCACATTCAGTTGTGCTGGACTGTGTTGATCGGCGATAAACTTAGTACTGCCTGGTACCGCTCCCACAGGCATGGTAAATTATCAAGATCGCCCCGAATGTGTGCGATCATCTTCAATCTACGGCGACGAATTTGCGTGGAAATCACCGGACTGCAAAAAGTATGGTTGCTCATCTCCAGTGATAATTGGCAGCAATCAGCTGGGTAACGATGATGTTAGTTTGCCTTCGGTTTGCGTGTGCGCCTGCTGATCGAAATTGAAGAATAATGTTATCTGTTCCCCGGGGTTGAAAATATATGATTTGGCACACTATCTGCGGGTGTCGATTTGGGGGATCAAAATAATTATTTGGTACGATGTTCACTTCGGCGTGAACCGCTTTCGCTGCGATTCTTCGGGATGAGCACCGTTGTGAGCCATTTACCGTCATCACATGTTAGTAAACACCCTATGACGCAGACTACCAGCCCGATTCACACGAGAAACCAGACATCTTGTGGCATCAGATGCACAAACCAACGAACCCACGTCATCAAAACGCGGCAACCGACGGCCGCTTCATCTAATGCAGCACAGAACGCCGTTCATCGTATGTGTCGCCAACAGACAATCGAAACAGCTCTGATGCAGGTAGAGCAAATCCAGTGCAGGCTTATGTAGGTAAGACACGATCACGCGCCGTTTCGATTGTCTGTTGGCGACACATACGATGAACGGCGTTCTGTGCTGCATTAGATGAAGCGGCCGTCGGTTGCCGCGTTTTGATGACGTGGGTTCGTTGGTTTGTGCATCTGATGCCACAAGATGTCTGGTTTCTCGTGTGAATCGGGCTGGTAGTCTGCGTCATAGGGTGTTTACTAACATGTGATGACGGTAAATGGCTCACAACGGTGCTCATCCCGAAGAATCGCAGCGAAAGCGGGACGTGTTGTGGCCACGAATCGGTCCTGCTTGGACCTACTGTTACAGCGCGGTCGGTGTGTAACATTCGCGAATTGGGTTTGTTCTTCAACGGCAAGAAAAAAGACTACCAGACGCACCGATCTATTCACACACTTGAATGGAACTGCACTCACCCATTTCCGTCGATGATGTGATGGAAAACGGGTGAGTGCAGTTCCATTCAAGTGTGTGAATAGATCGGTGCGTCTGGTAGTCTTTTTTCTTGCCGTTGAAGAACAAACCCAATTCGCGAATGTTACACACCGACCGCGCTGTAACAGTAGGTCCAAGCAGGACCGATTCGTGGCCACAACACGTCCCGCTTTCGCTGCGATTCTTCGGGATGAGCACCGTTGTGAGCCATTTACCGTCATCACATGTTAGTAAACACCCTATGACGCAGACTACCAGCCCGATTCACACGAGAAACCAGACATCTTGTGGCATCAGATGCACAAACCAACGAACCCACGTCATCAAAACGCGGCAACCGACGGCCGCTTCATCTAATGCAGCACAGAACGCCGTTCATCGTATGTGTCGCCAACAGACAATCGAAACGGCGCGTGATCGTGTCTTACCTACATAAGCCTGCACTGGATTTGCTCTTTTGCTGGCCTGTGCGGAGCCAGCCCAGTTTGTTTAGTTTTCCTGTTTGGGTGCTGTTCGTCCGGTTGTGTGTTGTGTTTCACTGTTTCCCGGGCTTGAGTATCGGCCAGATCCCGGCGTAAACATGGTCCTTCGAGCCGGATAGACCCTCAAGTCCGTAGGATGGCGCTTCATTTACCGCAAGCCAAGCGGTCCGCTGCAAAACGCGCGCAACGATCGCGCTTTTGTTTTCGCGAGCGTCATCGCGATCGACCCGGTCTGTGGGAGAAAATGAAATGGAGACTGCACCCATTTTCCAACACTACGAAGACGCGGATCGAGATCACTTTCGCTGCTGATTTGGAGAATCGGCGGCCAGCTGGAGAGCTATGCAAGAAATCTGCCAGCTGTGGGACGCGTTTTCCATCACATCATCGACGGAAATGGGTGAGTGCAGTTCCATTCAAGTGTGTGAATAGATCGGTGCGTCTGGTAGTCTTTTTTCTTGCCGTTGAAGAACAAACCCAATTCGCGAATGTTACACACCGACCGCGCTGTAACAGTAGGTCCAAGCAGGACCGATTCGTGGCCACAACACGTCCCGCTTTCGCTGCGATTCTTCGGGATGAGCACCGTTGTGAGCCATTTACCGTCATCACATGTTAGTAAACACCCTATGACGCAGACTACCAGCCCGATTCACACGAGAAACCAGACATCTTGTGGCATCAGATGCACAAACCAACGAACCCACGTCATCAAAACGCGGCAACCGACGGCCGCTTCATCTAATGCAGCACAGAACGCCGTTCATCGTATGTGTCGCCAACAGACAATCGAAACGGCGCGTGATCGTGTCTTACCTACATAAGCCTGCACTGGATTTGCTCTACCTGCATCAGAGCTGTTTCGTACCCCGTACGCGCACACTAGGCTCGTTAAGGATCTATGGTGGCCAAAATGCGCACAACGTCAACCCACATACACGCACGGATCGTTCTTCCTGGAAGCAATTGGCTTCACTTTTCCCGTCAATGACGACCGAAGGACGATTCACACACACACAACTACACACGGATGTCGAGTCACTTTCCGACCTGGGAAGCAATCAAGTGCTTCATATTTTACCGTTGGTGTTTTCTGGTCCCACCAAAGGGCGATTTGGTGGATTTATAATCGCGTATTCGCCAGAAATCATGCAACCGGAAAGTGACATTCGCCAAATTTACCACGTCATCCGTCAGCTCACCCCATCCTGGATCAACTTTCCGCGGGATTCTGTTCCTCAACGCACTCCTTGTGGTTGGACCGGAGGAATCCATCTTTTTGCGTGTAATCCGTCCACGGATGTACGGATTGCACCGCAAAGTTGATCACATCGCATCACTACACACAGTAAGTTACGACGAAGCGGTTTTGTCACCACCATCAACGAAGCCATAGCAGCAAACACACCCGCCGGACGAGATCCCGGCCCTCACTCAGGGTATAGAGTCGCCAGACGAGATCCTGGCCCAAGCTCGGGGGAATCGAGCAGTTCCTGAAGCATCTGTAAAGAGCACAAGCCTCGCCGGTGGGTTCTCCGAACCCCCCGGCTGTGACTTGACTACAGTTAAGTACAATTTTTTCGCTCAGCAGCAACGATGTTTGCGTACAGATTTTCTATTCTTTCAGTTTTTCATCGTGATCGTTAACCGCACTATGGTCTGTACGCACATCCATCCGGACAGAATTTCGGACCGTTTTATCACTCATGCACACATCGCCGTATCAACGAAGCTCGAATCACCAATCCGACAGAATATCGGACTACACCGTCTATGAGCATCATCCCGACAGAATATCGGTATAAAATCACTAACCATCACCACGAACGTTTATGACGTCACGGGATCACCACTCCGGTAGTAGACTGGACCGCACAGTAATTTTTGCGCGATCGCCGTCGACGAGTCCACCTAGTATACCCATCTCCGGTTCACGATTGGTTCGGCCCATCTCGGTGGCCTAAGCGACAACTTGTTGAATTTTCTTCATAATTCAAGGCGGGGAGAATGTTCACGCCGAAGTGAACATCGTACCAAATAATTATTTTGATCCCCCAAATCGACACCCGCAGATAGTGTGCCAAATCATATATTTTCAACCCCGGGGAACAGATAACATTATTCTTCAATTTCGATCAGCAGGCGCACACGCAAACCGAAGGCAAACTAACATCATCGTTACCCAGCTGATTGCTGCCAATTATCACTGGAGATGAGCAACCATACTTTTTGCAGTCCGGTGATTTCCACGCAAATTCGTCGCCGTAGATTGAAGATGATCGCACACATTCGGGGCGATCTTGATAATTTACCATGCCTGTGGGAGCGGTACCAGGCAGTACTAAGTTTATCGCCGATCAAGACAGTCCAGTACAACTGACTGTGCGTCGCGCTCGCCGTGCATACGTTGCACACCGCTTCCCCACAGACCGGGACTTACAAATATTAGAAGCAGTGAAATTTGAATGTAACATATGTAAATAGTGTAAATAAATGTTATGTTATAAGAGACTTTCAGTGTTGTGTGGACTGAAAGTTGTCCAAAGCAGGTGGAAAAGAACGCCCTTCTGCTGGCCTGTGCGGGGCCAGCCAAGTTTGTTCTTCTGGTGCTGTTCGTCCGCCCTGTGTTTCACTGTTTCCCGGGCTTGAGTATCGGCCAGATCCCGGCGTAAACAAGCACTTTGAAACTATGAGCCTGGACCATATTTACAAGGCGTGCTTCTACTTTAATAGTAAGACTATTATTTACAATAAAAAATGGGCACAAAGCACAAGTTCATCCAAAATTATCTTGTTAATGTTTTCTCAAATATCAGAAATGAGGTGATAAAATACCCTAATCTATATGTATCTTATATGATAAAATTTAAATTAATTATTTAAAATAAAAAACGATTATCTCTAAGGTTTATGAACATTTTCTTAACTATTTTGAATTTCTGCAATATCAAAGATTGTCGATTCGTAATCTCGTTGTAAAATCACAGAAATTTGGATTGGCAATTAGTAAAACAAAATAAAGGGTTGCATACAGGACACGACCGATATGTATTTTAATAGGCACTTAACAGGATATCGACTATGAACTGTACTGTTAGACGAACACACGAGAGCTGTTCTTCTTTATTAAAAACTATCATTAAGTCCTATAGATAAAAGTTACACAAATAGGGATGTCCATGTAGTACATATTATCTTCTCCCGTTGATTATTGATAGCGCACTGGAAGTGTTTTTACCCTTTATGAACGTCGAGCCGATTGCGAATCTTGATTTGTCATTTTCTTGGCTTTGCTGTTGTCTTTTTTAACATTTAAAGGTGCACCCAACTTTTCTTCATCTGAAAGCGGCTTTGCTTCAAAGACTCCCTTATCCGAGGCACAAGATTTGGCAGCTGCGGTTAACAAGTTTCAGTTTTATAGCTCAAAAACCTTTACTAGGTCCGAATTTGTCTTGTATCTTCTTCTGGTAAAGGTTATATAATTCGACAATAATACGGAAGCCCCTCCCACTTATCACCTCCAATTTCTGTTTCAGCCAAGTACTGCTTTGATCGTTATCTAGAGAGAACGAAACAATACCATACCTAAAGTCAAAGCCCCTGATACTGGGAAGGAAAGAGTTAGGAAAGATTGAAAAGGGACACCCGTGAAAATTTTGCAGAGAATCTAAACGGCCTGATGAATGGCAAGTACGACAAAAAAGATTCTCCAGAAATTACTTCCAATCCACGTGCTACGCTTCTGCTGTCAACACTCAAGGAAAACAGTAACACTAACAGCCATAGAATTTTGTGCGTTCATTAGCTATACCATCAGGATGAACTGCAGTATTTGCAGCAAGACAGAGATGTTAAACGTCGAAGTAAATTGTTCCAACCGAATTATTGGACGGAAGGGGACTTCTTAGGTTGGCGGGAAGATTGAGGAATCTGATCTACACTACGACACAAAGCATCCTCTATTACTACAGCGTCACTCAATTATAACCTTTTACGTACTGCTTCGTGATCATATCATGTATCATTATTGCAAACTGCTAGCAGTATTTCGAAGCGGGGTTGGATTGTAGGAGGTCGCGTCCAGTCACATCCGTCGTTTCTAGTTACCGATGATTATGCTGGTCCGATGAGCAGAGGGCGCCGAGCACAAGGTGTGGTGGTGTGCAATCGGTACACGACCCTATTCGCCCGTTTATCAATAAAATCAGTTTATCTGGAAGAAAGATCTCAGCCACAATATTGGCATCTTCCACAAGGTTCTCCAGTTGCAACGGACTTCCAGCCAAGATATTCTCAAATATCGCACCGGTGTTAAATTTGCCTCCACGAACTCTACCGCCTCAGAAAACTCCGCATACCACATCAAACAGAACGTCAACTTCATGCCAGATAAGAGTATAAAATGAAACTTGATACCAATTCAGTAACCATAACACGATTGACTCTGGGATTCCGTGTATCAACATCAAGGGAAAAACGCAGGCGATCAAAACTTCACATACGAAGAATTGTCCTTTCTCAACCACGTTTCAACTAAGATAAAGTTTTGGCTAATGACACTAACCTCCATTGATGAACGGCGCCGGTGGTTGAGTGGTAAGCGTGACCGCCACTCATTCCTATTGGCCTGGGTTTAATTCCAGCCGAGGTCGTTGATATTTTTCTGAGGTGAAAAAATCTGTGGTCACGTCTTCCTTCGGAAGGGAAGTAAAGCCGTTGGTCCCTGGTCCATGAAATTGGTGGATCGATATCTAGTCCAGGTAGGAAATCAGCTCTCTGGCGTCGGTAAAGAAGAAGTATATCCAACTTCTATACTCTACTAACAAAAATATCCTCCTCCCGTGATACTTGTGGAGTGCGCAGTAGTATATACGGCCTCTAGCAAAAGCAAGTATCGGACTAACAATTTCTTCCCTTTCCTTCCGCGATCTACGTTCGGGCCTGGCCGGCGCCGGTATTGATCAGAAACACTTTAGGGTTACCAAGAGTTGCACATTGAAAGATGTTTCGCTAATCCCAAGCATAATTATCTACTGATTCCCTGTGCAACTTCAGCTAGTCCCGATCGATAACGTAGTAGCAGCCAGGGGTGGTCGCACAAGCTCATGCTCAAGCTCATGACACTAACCTCCATTGATGCTCATGAACCGCAGCCATTGACACCTGTCCATTTTCTCACCAGAATAACGCTCCAGATAGTTCTGAAAATGAGCATACTGGAGCGTCAAATTAGATAAATATCTCGTTGGAGTTATATACAACGATTATCACAAGAGTTTCAAACCCGGCAGTTGGAATACGTTCGCTCGCTCCAACGTTTCTCGAAATGACAGAAATCATCGCCTGAGATTGCAGACTTCTAATTTTTTTTATAGAACTATGAAAGACCAAGACTAAGAAAAATTCTGCAGATTTTCCTAGAATTAGGTCAAACCTAAGGTCAAAACCAGTAATTTCCGTCCAGGGGAAGCGAAAGACGACGGGTACTCGTTTCATTAGAATAGGGCGAGTATATTGCAAGAAAATAGGAAAAAACACGATTATATACCACTTTGATTAATCTTCATCCACTAGATTGCCACCACTATTTTCGCATCTAACGGAAATAAAATATATATCAAATTGTACTATTGAGTCGTCATCATGCTTTTTTATTCCAACCCGTTCGATTGCCGTGTTTCAGCTTTTTTGGCGCTTTTGCGATTTTTTCGGACTCTTTCAAACCGGACACACCGCAAAAAACATCATCATGCAAAATTTGAGCGCAATCAAAAACAAGGTCATGAAGCGTCGAAATCTGATGTAATGTTCAAAAAATGGAACAAGAAAAAAATTTGAATTGAGATGGGAGTTTGGAAATGCAGCTTTCATTTTTTGTAGGGGACCCGGGGCTATAAGACCGTGGGGGTAATACGCGATTTCTCAGAAAATCGTAAGACTTTCTGACTGTCGTACATATTCGTGAAAGATGGAACCGCTATTCTAAAATATCATTTTGGTAGCTGAATCTCATTCCTCAGTTTTTTTAGAAAGGAGATACAACATGTTTCGTTTAATTTTTTGCTATTCTCGAAACAAAAATCATTACAATGGTAAAACCGTGATTAAAGCAACAAATAAAAGTGAAAAAATAACATGTAAGTGTTTTAGAAAGCTTGAAAGTCCTATTTTATGGAATATTTTTTATTTAGGTGAAAACACAAACAATTTCAAGACGCTCACCACTTTTGTGCGAAATGAGCGTACAGGGCTATTCGGACCCCCTATTCTCTCAACCACCGTTCAGCGGCTACGCAGACGATTGCACACGCCACAGCAAAGAAAATACATGATGCGCCAATCGATTGCTGTGACTAACTAGATTAAGTTTTTGCCACGCAATTTATTTTTTTGCTTCTTAACAAGTTTCTGAAATATTGCTTGTGGCACTAAAAACTGGATTCTAACCGCACTGCGTACTTACTATTCTCCTATTAAATTCTTCTCATAGACTGGTTAGTTAGACTGGTCTGTCTATAAAAGTACCATCTCTATCACTTAAAATATATGTGTTTTGACAGCTCGCAGTTTTCAGTAGCAGTTTGATCACTCGCACTTTGAAAGTGCGGAGTCCAGGTTGGTGGGAAGTGCGCAATAAATATTTTATAATTCCATTGTAAAAAGAATCAAAAAGGTGACGGTCTGAATTGCCCCGAAGAGAGGTTCGAATTACCCCTATATTGTAAAAGGATGGAAAAAACGTAGAGTTTTGCAAATCGTCACATAGCACTGCCATGGAGTAATGCAAATGAACATTTATGGCACTAAAATGTAACTGTGGTTTCAAACTAACAATTAGGACCTTTGACCGATAATTCGCATCTATCCACCTAAAAGGGCGAAATGCTTCGGTAGGTCCGAATAGAGACAACTTTTGTCGAAACATTTTCTTTTTGCAAGATCTGTTGTTTTATTCTTATCTAAGACATTTGGCATAGAAAATAATATGAAAGCAGGCTTTTCAAACCCAGAAATACATACACACATAACAGGCATAACACTCAAAAACAAAGCTTCGCCTGCTTTAACGGTCATTTTAAATATATTTGTAGTTGGGACTGTGGCCACATTTGAAATTATGGCGTCACTGACATATGAACAAGCATATGGGGAATAGACCACTAGTGAAAAATTGTTCCCAAACCTGAAGGGTAACCCACCAGTAAATGAGTGTTTGGGACCGTGAATAAAAGGTGGAGCTAGTGTTCTGGGAAAATTGTCGGATCGATAATTTTTGAGGGAATTCCTTCATACTGTTATGTCTGTTAGTCTGTGGTTTTACGCAACCCCTTAATCGTGTCCAATTAAGCTCACTTCGTAAACTAAAATAAACGACATTTCCTCTTCCATCGTATAAAGCACGTTGCATGTTCATTAATACAAAAACACTCAAAGAACGCCGTTAATTTGTCATGCTTTACTATGACAACGATATTATTTCTCAACGTGTACAATCCGCATCATTAATTTCGCAAATAAAATTGTATGTACCTAGTTGTCAACTAAGAATTCATAATTTATTTCAAGAACAATCTTTTAGGACAAACTATGCTAAAAATTAAAAAAAAAATGATTTTTGCCTTTCTCAATAGAAAGGTATTGCAATTGCTCTGAAAACCGACTTTTTAACGGAGGCCCGGAGGGCCGAGTGACATATACCATTCGATTCAGTTCGTCGAGTTCGGCAAATGTCTGTGTGTGTATGTATGTGTGTATGTATGTATGTGTGTATGTGCGTATGTGTGTGTATGTGACCAAAAATGTCACTCATTTTTCTCAGAGATGGCTGAACCGATTTTGACAAACTTAGTCTCAAATGAAAGGTGCAACGTTCCCATAGGCTGCTATTGAATTTCTAATGGATCCGACTTCCGGTTCCGGAATTACAGGGTGATGAGTACGAACACGCAGAAAATGTCGATTTTAATAAATTCTGCAATGAATGTATAAAGGTGAAAAAGTGGTTTGTAATAGCACTACCCAAAATTTTGCTGAAGACATTAAGTCAGGAACTAAATTTGTTCGAAGAGTAAATTCGCCATAAATACTTCTTGGAGGATATAACGCCAAAATTATTTTATCAAATGATGTGCTGTTTAACGTTTGTAAAATTCATCGAAGATACTAAACCTGCGAAATTGGCGGTTTCAAAAAGATGTGATCTTGACCTTAAATTACTATTTTCGAACATTTATTTTACCTATTCATATAATTGGTTATACTACAAAAATCAAATGTTAACAAAAATCGATCAGGACCTACTAGAGTCGAACGGAAAACGCAATTTTTCATAAATTCCCCTACTTTTGGAAGGTGGTTTTCTCGTTATGAATTCTCTAACATTTTCGTCTCAACTCGACGCATTCCTAAAATAAAATCATTTTCAGCAAATCTTGGAAGTTATGCAATTTTTCGGTGAGCAGTTCTAAGTTTTATAGACATTAAAGCAATTTCAGTTTCGCTTCCTATTATAAAAGAACCTAATCCGTATTACAGTACACCCCTTCAAAACTGAACTCAATATGATAGGTAATTATGATTATGATTGATTTCAGAACTCTGGAGTGAGTTTCTATTGGAATGTTTTAGGCAAGTATTTGATATTGATATTTACGAAGGTATCATTGTTATTAGATTAGTTACATTAGTTACATATCAGGATCGCATTCACACAATTTTTCAAAGGTCCTCATGATGTTTCAAACAATAGGTTATCAATGTACTGATCAGATAATTATCATTGTAATATTGAATGAAATCAGTCAGCATCAATAAATTTTTAACTTCAATCCAATTTTTTGTGAGGGGGGGGGGGGTTGTTAAATCCCAAAGCATCCTCTTGGCTACACCACTGCTTGGAGTTATTCATTTCGCTGTCCATTTTCCGAGATATGTTTCAGATCGATCTGATGGTTATGTCAGAAGGTTCGCGCAAATGAAAATTCTTCCACCGATAAGTGATCAAGTTCCATCTAGACAACTTGGAATAGTTCGGTTCTTATTCTAGCGGTTGATAGATAGAAAAATGAAATACGAAATTCGTTTTATCGAAGTAATATTTGGCTCATTTAAATGGATTATTACTATATTGAACGCATCATCTCAATACAATCACTTCCAAGAAAATTTATGAAAATATCTCACTCTTAAGGAGATTAATCAGTAAAATCACAATAGAAAGGGCATATTGTATGCTTTAAATTCTCCGAAGATACTATTGACCTAAAATTATCCGTTTTGGCGCTCTTTTAATAATAGTCCGATCTCAACAATCTATAGTTCGTTCGAAAGTTACGTCGTCAATTTCGGGAGAGAAAATTTAAAAAAACTGCAAAGACGCGATTTTTGCACCTTAAAACATTAATATATCTTGGAAACTAAGCATCAGAATCAAAAACCATTTAATAGCATTCTGTCTGGGTGATGGGCCTTTCATTTAAAATTGGTTTTGATAAGATCGGTTCAGCCATTGCTGAGAAACACGAATGACAGTTTGTCCGTTACATATACACACACAGACACACACATACATTGTCTTAAATCGTCGAGCTGAGTCGATTGGTATATAAGATTCGGCCCTCCGGGCCTCGGAAAGTCTCGAAAGATTGAGCGAGTTCTGTACATTTCTTTTCTAAGAAATGTAAAAATACTAGTTTAATATACTTTTTAGTCACGCAGAAAAAAATAGCATATTTAAACCAAAAATATGTGTTATTGAATCCAATCATTTATTGTTTATCACTTTAACAAACAAACTTATTGGTTTGAAAATATTTTTTTATTAGAACAACAACAAATTTTTACTTTCAATAAATACATTTTTAGTATCAATAATTTTCTTTTAATTTCAATAAAATAATTATTGAAAAACGAAACAATAATTTTGTTTTATTGAAACAATAAATAAATTTTATTGAATTCAATAAATAATTTTATTGTCTCCCGACCAATAATTTAATTTATTGAATTTAATGCATAATTTTATTGAACCTACAAATCTTTTTTCTGCGAGGTGTACAGTGAGTAAAGATTGCGAACTATGAATACATTAATTGTTATAAGAAATATCTCACCGTATTGCTTGGTGGATCAAAAACGATTTTTCATTGCAAACCATTTCAAAAACGCTTGCCGCACAAATATTTTCTCAATTTGCTGACATTAATGTTGTAAAAATAACTCATCAGCAAACCGTGTTACCTATTGGGTTGTTCACCCATCAAGCGCCAGCCCGTAGTCACGTCAATTTTGTTCATGACATTATCCACATCAAGTTTCACAAATTGTTCTAGATCATACGCCTGGTCGCTATGGTAATGCAGTGTATTGTATGGGTGTATTGCATAAGTTCCGCCAACAAATAATCCTATAACAAAAATTCAATTTGTTTTCACCACAGCGCAAATTTACTGGGTGGACTGTTTAGGTGCTTTGGCCCAGCTGACGGACAGTGGTCTATGCCCAAAACAGGCAAAAGGGACTACTACGGTGTCTACTCACACCATAAACTATCGTCTGTTTGATTGTAAAAATTAATTTGTGATGAGATTGTGACATTCAGACAGATACTTTTTAGTTAGATCATGGACCAGTTAGTAATATATTCACAACAAACAAGCACAACAGCTAACGAGATCTAAATAGCGAAAATCCGTGTATTCAGCTTTTTACGGACTGTAATAGAGGTCAGTTTTGACTGGTTCATACTTTTGAAGCAGTCCTCGTTCTGACAGAAGGACTGATAAGCGTTCGATGATCAATTGTTTTATGCTGGATACCTATGAACTGTATAAAAATTGCCTACTAGCTTTTCCTTATGGGATTTTCGATTGATTGACACCGGTGTAGTGGAGTGCACTGTTTTTTGCACTTCTGCTAGAAAGTGCAAAAATGGTGCAGTTCCAGTGCACTACACTACACTGGTGTCAATCAATCGAAAACCCCATTAGAATACTTTAAAATTGAAAAATTCCAAAGTATTCTCATATTTATCAACTGGCTTTTAATTCGACTGTAGTTTTCTTTGAATAGCTGTTGACACTTACTTGTAGTCTTTGCTGGGATGAATAGAATGTACGACATTTGGCACGCACGAGTGCGCCATTATGGCCAATTTCGGGTACAGACCACGGACCGCATACCCGTTACAGGTACGCGCTTCAAACGCATTTACTTGGAGGATTCCGATCACCTGTTGAATTAAATCTTCGGAAAAATGGTTCTTTAAACCGCATGGCCCACGCAGATACCCAACAACGTTGTGATGATCGGCATTCCAAACAGCAGTTGCTTTTCGCGCTTCGTGATGATACTCCATAGTGCTAATTTCGGCATTCCATCGTTCCGGTTGATCCTCTTTCTCCAATAATACACGCAGAGGAGTTATGCAATCCAGCTGGGCACAACTGGCGGTCGAATCATCGACACTTTGAAATTTGACCGCATTTTTCACAAAGAGTGCACATTCTTTTCTATGATATATAATGCTATTTCCTTTGGCTCCACATTCTTCACATAGAGGCCAACCACACTTAGTACACTTTTGACCACTGGCACTTCCATCGACTGGACAGTAACATTCCAAGCAGACCGGTGGGCTATCTAATTTTGGTCCTATCGCGAAAGGTGTTTCCTCAAAAAGAATATCACCCGCCTTAAGTTTCCGGTCTGCAGCAGCATATCGACCCAATTCTGGATTTTCCAAAATTTTAAATGCTTCGCTCATGATAACTGCTTCGCCTTTCACCTAACTTTCCGCACGACACTTTCAATTTGCCTAGAAAAGAACTGATTTCTGCAGATATCTTTGAGAATTTATATATTCGACGCGATGTTCGCTCTATCCGTTCTCGAACTTTACTGAGAGCTGTAAAACACCAGCATGATCGTTTCGCCGATTGCGCCTATTTTTAAATTCGATCCGAATCTCATGTCAGCTTAAAACTACTTTGAAAAAGTGCAAAGGGAAAGTCTTGAACACTCGGATGCAACAGCGTTTATCAAAATGCACGAAATTTCGAAAACCAAACTTCATAAGCATACGTTTCCGTCTTATTATCCTAAAAGGAAATTTGTGAAAATAAAACAGCCTTATTAGTAGGGTTGTGATTCTATACTTAGTTTCCCCTTACATAGTAACAAACACGTTCAAAATATAGGTGTTTTTATAAACTTTCAGATATTTAATAATAATTTCATGAAAAATTTGCAATCAATTCTTTCTATAATCCCACGACAGCCAGTTTACAAAACTGTCGTCGTTGAAACACAAATTATTTTTAATAGCAGTACAACGGTACGTTCGTTGAAGTCCATTTAAAACTAACAATTGTGTAATTGGATATAAGAAACTAAGCTCATTTACCCGATCTACAAATTATCTCGCAAATCCGAAGATGAATATGGATATGTCTTCGGGATATCCCTAGGAATTCCAAGATTTATTATTACGGATGGCACTAAAAGATGTTACTAGAAATTCTTAGGATTCTAGAAGATTTCAAGTATGTGTTGAAATTAAATCTTGCTCAGCTCTCGATTCGTTCCGTTACTATACAACAGGTTGGTTTTCATATTAAGGGAGACCGACTTTCTAGATAGCCAAAAAAAGATTTTTTTTCGTTTAAAAAACAATGCAGTGTGATACAATATATTTTTTTAACAGACATGTAAACTATATTATAGCTTATTGACTAAAATAATACGAATTTGCGGGGAGTGTCCCGCGTTTCATATCAGAAAATAGAGTATTTTAATGCAAAGCGATCGATAACTGCTCCATGGATAAATCTCAGAAACCAATTTTACAGAACCGAGTGCATAAAAATTCCAAGAAGGTCTATGAGCGCAAGGACGCCCGTTCGCGAGGGAATGCCACTCGCACGCCCACTCCGATTTTTCGTTTTTATTACAAATTTGAGTACTAAGATCCATTCTAATTTCAAGAAAAGATAGCCTATAAGCAATTTTATTCATTTATTCTCAATTAAATTTCTTTTATTTTCATTTTTCATCTGACATGTGATGGTCTACATGAAATGTTGTTATTGTTATATGGGACAAGCCAAGCCCGTTTTTAGATATACTTCAGAAACAATCCTCAAATGCGCGTAAAACTCATAATCTTTTCGTACCTTTTCGCAAACTGTTTGAACTCTCCTCTGTTTCAACTCTCCTCGATTTCCCCTACTATTTGCACCACGTGCAGGAAAACTGCCACGCTAATATTAAATTGATTCAATCAACCTAGTGGTGCAATTAACTCTTCTGCAATATGATAATTCCCAAAAGGCGGAAAATTGGATTAAAGGAATTTGCGCATTAATGGCATAAAACCTAACATGACTTAAGTTTTTTTTTGTGTTTCGAATTCTTCTCGTCAGTACCTAGCACCAACTGGGAGTCTAGTTAGACGATGTAGCTAAACTAGCACCCAAATTAGCACTAGTTAGGCACAAAAAATTCCAAACAGTTCACAAAACCCATGTAAACGTCTAAGCCAACTGACTTGTCCCGAGTTAAGTCCCGGGAAGCAAATGCAGAAGCTCTGGTTTGCCGACGAGAAAGCGAAAACGAGCTCTTGTCTTTTGGCTAGGAAGCCAAACGCCTGGCATTATGCAATATTAAATCCCAGAAGGGAGAAAATAGGATTAAACCAATTTGCGCATTAAGGGCACAAAACCAAACTTAACCCTAGAACGTTGCACTGGGGTACAAATGTACCCCACGTCTTCTTTGCAGCCGTGTGAAGACGAAAATTCGGAATTTACTGACCTGAGACCCTAATCATAATTCAATTTAGACTTCCTAGTAAGAGTAGGAAAAGGTGGTATAGCCAGCTTGCTTATAGCCTTCGTGGAAGCAGGTGTCAAAATTGGCGTGGGATACATTTTGTGTGGTGTCTAATTTCCGCATAAGATAGTGTAGCAGCAACCCAATTATTAAGCCGCATGTACACTGTTTGGCGTCGACATAATTGAGTCGACACTCAGCGACATCCGCCGAGAAAGCAGCAAACCGCCATTATTCGCGGCTTTTGGATCCTTGACGCTGAAGAGGTAAGACGTGTAATCGGCGCACTGATTGATTCCTCATGGCGTAGAAAACCACACATTTGCACCCAGTGTACGGTTGCCGTTAGTGTTTCGTCAGGTTTCGTGCTGTCAGTAGAAATGTGATTCGTGACAATACCAGTTTAAATACTGGTTGTTTTACTACGTAAGTAACAATTAGTATCATAAAATCATTTTTAATCATTTATTTAAGTATTTTAATTTAACTTTGAAGTAGAAAAAAATCGTTCTCATTTTTGCTGGTTTTTATTGGTTTATGGTTTATTTTTGATAGTTTTTCAAAATAATGACTTGCACGTATAATTTAACTGCTGTAACAGTAACGTTACGTGTTACCAATGTATTACTGATCAGAAATATTTTTTTCATTTCAATTTCCACCCCATTTCGTGGTATTTTCCAAAACCCGATTTTTAAACTTCCACTTTTTCAAATAATTGCATTTTTTCAAAAATTTCGAAATTCCAATTTTTACCGTTTCTAGACCAGTCTTTCAACTTTGAAAATCATTTGATTTTTTAAAATCGGTTGAAAATTCGAAAAGTTATAGTAAATTTTGTAAAAAAAGTCAAAGCCACGATTTTTTAAATTTTTTTTTGTTCAATCCAATTTATGTATCATTGATTCAATAAATTCCGTACTTTCACTCACACAGCTGTTTTCGCAATTAAAAAACGAAGGAAATGATGTATTGCACATTTCTTTTGTTTGCATTTTTACCTGCAAAAATTGCGATCAAATACGTGGGGTACATTTGTACCACAGTACCACGTTCTAGGGTGGAAAACGCAAGTGCAATGCTCTAGGGTTAAATTTAGTTTTTTTTGTATTTAAAACTCGTCTCGTCAGTAACTAGCACCAACTGTGTGTCTAGTTAGACGATGTATCTAAACTAGTACCTAAATTAGCACTAGTTATGCACAAAAAGTTCCAAACAGTTCACACGACACAAGTGAACGTCTAAGCCAACTAACTTGTTTCGACTCTCGAGTGATGTCCCAGGAAGCAAATGCAGGTGTGGTTTGCTGACGAGAAAGCGAAAACGAACTCTGGATGAAATTTAGAATATACATAAGTGACATTGAGAACCACTCTGTGTTTACTTTCTCTTTCGATTATTATTACATAACTTTGCACTAATTTTGCAGTAGCAGTAAATATCGAAAACCGATGGTTTAAACACAGATATCTGTGGCTTAAAATACAATATTATGCAAGGAGTTGAGTACTAAATGTTGAAATAACCGAGTAATAATCAAAAGAGTAATGTCCCAAAGAGAATCTCTCATTGTTACTTACGTCCTATTCTAAATTTTCTCCAAAACTGTGGTCTTTTGGCTACCCACTGAGACGTCCAAAAAATTGTTTCAAAATCGTTCAACACGGGTCCAACGATGGGCGTTCGTTGAACGGTTATTTGGACGTTGTCCAAATTGGTCCAACGAACGTCCTTCATTGGACGATTTTGAAACCAACCGTTCTTAGAGGGTAGGGAGCCAAACGCCTGGCATTATGCAATATTAATTTCCAAAAGTGGGAAAATAGGATTAAGGGGATCTTCTAATCTCATGGTTTCAAAAAATCGATTTTTTTGTTTGTTTAATTTAAATCTATACGTATCTACGCCATAGAAATTATTTGGTGAAAATCATATTCCTTAGCATGTTTCTGGGAACCGAAAGGTATCCATATCCGGCCGTTTCTGAAATACGAAGCGCGGCGCACCACGATGGAAAAATTGTCCAAAGAAATCACCGGTCCATTCTTGACGGTTTATGTATGTATATGTGAGCGTCTGTGAATGGTTTCTTGTTTTTTTATGAGATTATCGTACGGAAGAAAGAATGGGTCGAACATGTTGAGAAGCTTATGGGAACGAGATTACGAAAACTGAAGAAAGAAAACAAAGGTATCGGTGGGAAAGTTGACGGACAAATCAATCGGCCAGCTAACAAAATTTTATGGGCTGGAGATTCGGAGAAACTCAAAATCTGTAGAACTGTAGAAATTAAAAAAATGAAATAATATAAATCCCTCTCGTCTAAACATAGCCAATGTGACTGTGATTAAAAACATATGAGTTTTCTGATTACAGATTACCCAATTCGCCACAACTTTACTTAAGCGAGACCCATGCAGTTTCAACATCAATGTCATCAATGAAGCTTCAAGCACAGAGAACAGACATCCATGATCGAACAAAAATATTTAAAAAACGTGTGTAAACATTTGAATTAATATACTAAAAACACTAGCGCCGCCACAGCAACCTATCCCAACTATCCGTCAAATCGATTCCGGAACCGGTTCGAAATCCTGGATGGATTCTGCATGAAATCTAGCTCAAAGAAAACAACCGATTCCGACTCTATCGGTTGACGCATTTGAGCTGGAATTCATGCTGGAAGTCCGAATCGGTTCCGGACTAGTTTGACTGGGTATAGGAATAACCGCTGTCAATTCTGTCGCACTCAGCCACAAAAAATCATGACGACAGTAGCGCACCTGGTTTAGATATCCAAACTACCTTCGAAACCGTTAGAGATTTTACACAAGTTGAATGCTGAAGATGGACGTCTGTTCTCTGTGCTTCAAGGTCGCGAGAGATTTTTCTTTTCGTCTTCAAAAGTAAATTTGAAAAAACAAAACATGTATCTTCAAAATAAAAAAGTTGCGAAATCCATTGAGTAGATGCTTTACAATTTATTCCCAAAAAGTCAATATTGATACGTTTTTGGAGTTCGTTAGCAAAATGAACGTCACCGACAGACCCCAGCTGTGGCTGCAATATACATCGCGGTTAGTAGAGTAACGCCAGCAAGTTCCAGCTGCAAAACCGACACTTTGCCGACTTTGGACTGTATTGCGTTGTCTTCATCATCATCATCAGAGGCGATCCACAACCTACGCCGACAGGAACACAACGTAGTGTGATGTATCTGCAATTATCGGTGAGATCGCTCTGACTATATTGTAACTTTCAAATTGTTATTAAATTTTTTCTATAGTGATTCATTACTTTTTATTTTCACTATCTGAGGTATATCCATTAGATTAGTTATATGCATTTAATACATATTTATTTATTTCAATATTTGGGCAGGGAGGATGCCACAGGGCATTATACGAACCGTGTCATTGATTAGGGTACGTGGATCGCTTGTCAAAAGATAATAATGTGTGAATTTACTTCCTAATTCTTCGGAATTATGTAGTTATCACAGGGAACAGACGTCCATCTTCTGCATTCAACTCGTGTAAAAATCCCTAACGTTTTCGAAGGTAGTTGGGATATCTCCACCAGATGTGCTACTGTCGTCATGTTTTTTACTGGCTGAGTTCCCTCTAAGAACGGTTGGTTTCAAAATCGTCCAATGAAGGACGTTCGTTGGACCAATTTGGACAATGTCCAAATAACCGTTCAACGAACGTCCATCGTTGGACCCGTATTGAACGATTTTGAAACAATTTTTTGGACGTCTCAGTGGGTTAGAAATAATTGACATCGGTTATACCCCTACCAGAGATGCCAGATTTGAAGATTTGTCTTCATTTTGAAGACATTTCAAATTCATTTTTTCAGTGTGCAATGAAGGACGTTTGTTGTTGCCGGAATACGAACTGGAACCAGCCAGAATTCTAGTTTATTTCCGGCTGAACTTTACTGGGAATGTGTTGAACGATTTCTCAGTGGGCGTTTTCTGATTACACCCACTGAGACGTCCAGAAAACTGTTTCAAAATCGTTCAACACGGGTCCAACGATGGACGTTCGTTGAACTGTTATTTGGACGTTGTCCAAATTGGTCCAACGAACGTCCTCCCAGTAAAGTTCAGCTGGAAATGAGCCGGAATTCCGGTTGGTTCCAGTTAGTATTCCGGCTCCAGTGACACAACCGATTCTAACTAGAATCGGTTGTGTCACTGGAGCCGGTGTACGGACTGGAACCAGCCGGAATTCCGGCTCATTTCCGGTTGAACTTTACTGGGCTTCATTGGACGATTTTGAAACCAACCGTTCCCTCTAAGAACGGTAGGTTTCAAAATCGTCCAATGAGGGACGTTCGTTGGACCAATTTGGACAACGTCCAAATAACCGTTCAACAAACGTCCATCGCTGGACCCTATAAACACTCATAGTAATAGACTCGCGGATATAAAAATCGCAAAACTGGCAACTAGAAAAACAAGCATGTTAAACTGGCATCACCCAAAAATGTGCAAGCTCGAACGTGCTCGACTGTATTCGATCATCTGTTTTTATCAAAATAATTTTTCAAGTGGCTCAATATATGAATCAAAAGAGAAGTTATATGTTTGGTACTGAGCAACAAGAAATTGAGAAAAGAAAGAAACAAATCCAATTTCTTCAGAAACACAAAGTTGATGAAAAAGAGCATAAGTAAAATGCTTTTTGTGTAGTTATATTGAACACAATAAATATCTTTCTAAATAACAATGTGAAATACTAATACGAACACGAAAAGTGAAGCCTACTGTGAATAACAAAATATATTTTTTTAACTAAAATCGCAATACTTGTTCTGCTTGTTTGCATTGAATTATGTCATGCTCGTTTGGCTCCGGATTTTGACAGTTCGTTTGGCTCGATAAAAGTACCTTCGCTGGTCTATTACTATGAGTGTCTATATTGGACCCGTGTTGAACGATTTTGAAACAATTTTTTGGACGTCTCAGTGGGTTCTTAGAGGGCAGCCGTGTTAAGGACGATTCAGACGGTATGGCAGCTTCCGTCAACGTGAACGGAATGTCAATATAAGCAAATACAAATATGTTAATATAAATATTTATATATTAATAAATTTGTATTTGATGTAAGTTACGTGTAGTTAAATGGAGGCATTCACAGACAACATCAACGGCACGGAACGTTTTGACGTACGGCACAAGAGAAAAGTATTAAGCGCGACTCAGACGATACATCAGCTTCCGTCAACGTCAACGGAACGTCACCGTTCCGTCAGGATAAGTTGAACACTTTTCTCTTGCGCCCTTTCACACGTGCCGTACGTCAAAACGTTCCATGCCGTTGATGTTGTGTGTGAATGCCTCCATTTAACTGAATGTAACTTATCCTGACGAAACGGTGACGTTCCGTTGACGTTGACGGAAGCTGATGTATCGTCTGAGTCGTCCTTTAAAAGGTTTTGAAACAATTTTTTGGGCTTCTCAGTGGGAACCGATTCTAATTAGAGCCGGTTAGTTGTATGCAATCTAAAATTCTCATACCTATTCAATGAACGACGAAATTCGGAGAATTCATCTTCGTCCTTTCCTTGCCTCTTTCGTCGCTAAATGCATGAAAAAATAAAACAATAAAGGCGATGCCCCTCCTCTCTCGATTCTACGAAAACGAGTAGCAGCAGCAGCGAATTTTGTTTTCCTATGACAATCCGAAATTTCAATTTCGTTTTGATGCATGCTCAGTAATTTGCGAATTTAATTCATTAAATGAAAATAATGCAATGTGTATTTAATAATGCAAATAGAACATAGTTAAAATGAGAAATATGCGCACCGATCAGGCTTCCGTCTTACAATACCATCATTAGCTCGCAAATCTACAGAATCGAGCATCGACAAATAAATATCATTACTAGTGTACTTTCGTTTCCCCAGCAGTAAGCTCAATATCGAAGTTACCAATAGGTTTGTTCCAGTACCAGGAGAAACTGGAAGTACTCCGGAGCAAACAGGGAGAAAATCGTTCCTGTATTATCTTCTTTTCTTTTTCATCTTCTGGTAGCAAATCGGAGTGAAAAGGAGCAAGTATTTTTTGCTCCGGAGCAACAGGGAGTGACTTCCGTGTACTGGAACAAACCTAATATCTTTCTGAATCTCAAAGCGAAAACGAGCGTGCGGAGGGAACAATGAAAACCCTCTGCTACATGCTTGCTTTGTCCCAGCCCGTTGTCTCATTTTCGATTTCGCAAAGTACTAGTGGTATGGAAAGAAGCTTCGTTCTTTCGTCAGTTTCGCCTGATTTTGGCAAATGAAAAAAACATTTTGCGACTCTGGTTGTATGTGATACCGAAATCGTAGCATATTTTATTGGGTTTGACCGATTTAATTGATCCTCTGTACCACAGTAACATTTATCCGGAAATGAGCCGGAATTCTGGCTGGTTCTAGCTGGTACCCTCTAAGAACGGTTGGTTTCAAAATCGTCCAATGAAGGACGTTCGTTGGACCAATTTGGGCATCGTCCAAATAACCGTTCAACGAACGTCCATCGTTGGACCCATGTTGAACGATTTTGAAACAATTTTTTGGACGTCTCAGTGGGTAGTCTGGCTTCAGTAACACAACCGTCGGTTGTGTTACTGCGGAACCAACATGCGAGCTAGAACTAGCCAGCATTCTGACTCATTTTCCTGCTAAACTCAACTGGGACGTTTATTCACCACTTCATAGGTGCGCATGTGTGAGTATTCGTGACATTTGGCAAACTTTCGACTGAATTCACCTCCGAGTAATCTTCATCTCGCTTTCTCTCGCAGCTCGCAGTCTTGAAAGTTCCGTCGAAGTTCTTGCTGGAGTATTTCGTTTGCAGTGTGATATTTCTGCTAATCCAGTGAAAAATAATAATAGTGTTCCTTTTAAACGTTTTATAACACCAAAAAGTTTTCTAAAAGTAAGTAACTAGTAAATGTGTCGAAGTAACAGGAAAAGTGCAATCGATTCTAGTTGGATTTCAGAAAATATTCGTTTTCTTTAATTCTTCATTCAACTCTTTAGTATTTTTCTGCCATTTTATGAACAGGATTCATTCATAAAAAGTAGGTATGTAAAAGGAATTGATCGAAGGTTTTTTTTCTTGCGGAATATTTTCCAGTAAAAAGAAATGCGTCTTTGAAACTAGGTTACATAACCGATCAATAATACATTCTTTGATCAGCAAAATAATATTAAAGCCGGGTTACGATACTAGTTATTTGCGGAAAATCCCAAATATACGCTTAAAAGTTCATACTACTAAAGTAATTGGTTTGTGTGCTACCTCGGTTTAACCGTAACTTCCGCATAAGTGACAACGAAGAACTAGATACAAATTTTTTGCGAGAAAAAAATCAATATGGCTGCGAACCTAATTGCACACGAATTCTAACCCACCATCCCGTCATATGGCAAAGGAAAGAAGGAATAGATCAAAAAGTTTTTCCTTGCAGAATATTATCTAATAACGGGAATGTTTCATCTTCACTGCTATTTACCGGTTCTCACTGCCATGCGGCTCAATTTTTAGTATCGTGTTAAACGAACTAGTCTCCTTAGGAGACTCCTACCTGGCAGCACATATATCAGGTGAATTATTTTTATGATTTCTATAGATAGGAAGATCTTATGCAATTTGACTAGGCAATTAACTAAATAGCTATATATCTACCTGTATCATACCTGAATGATGAACATATCCAAAATCTTGTGAAATTGTTAGGTGAATGATCGATTTGCCGGCATTTGAGAGCTCGTTATCAACCAACTTGACGGCAATGTGACTATCGTGTGGTATGAGTTTGGTAGTGTTCGTAGATCCGAAATTGCGTGAGAAGTTACGTCATCAGCAGCCATGAGTGCGAGATATGCTTTTTTAGTCACTTTAACACATGACTTTCGCGAAGCGTGAGGTGACGCACATTGGCCAATTTTAATTTACTGATCAGACGTTTATTGGTAGAACTTATGTTCTACCATTTTCCAGCAGTAAAGTTCTGCTGAAAAATGACCGGAATTTTTGCTGGCTCTTGTTGGTATCCGACTCCAGTCGCAAAAACGATTTGGCTGGACTTACTGCGTTCGAGTGGTAGGGGAAGATGGGGTAAAACGCACCCCCTAAGGAAATATGATCATAACTAAGCTATAGAACATTAATTGGGAGAATTTAATGATATTCGTTAGCCAACATTTTCCTCTGTAATCAAAATCATAACGCTTTGAAAAATATTCGAAAGCATGAAAATAATTCAATTCAAAATCATTAAAAATCACCTTTTGAAAAATAATCGGGGCAAAACGCACCTGTGCGGGGACAAAATGCACCACAACAACGGGGCATAATGCACTACGACAATGGGGTAGAATGCACCGCAACAACGGAGCATAATGCTCGGCGAACAAGCAAGTAGTTTTGTTTTCTGACGAGATTTCACAAAAGTGTGCCATTAAATAGCCTTAGGTTATGCAAATGGTAGGTTTTCCGAACGATTTTTCTGCTTTCGATTAAAATTCAGCAAAATCAGAGAAGAGGGCATTTTGCCCCCGACGGAGCAGAGATATAAATTTAGCAAAAAGTGAATTATTTAGTAGATTTTTCATATATAGTGCGACAGAATATTGCACAACGGTATAAATAGAACTGGAATGCTCAAATATAATAGTTGAACAGTCTTTATAAGAGCGGAAAATCCTTGTTGCACGAGCCACAATAATTACATGAGAAGAGAACGTTATAGTTTTTTATTTATTTCTCGAGCTGCTATTGATGTACGGTTATCAAATTTTGACAGTGTTTTCAGCTGTTTTCGATATAAGCAAGGGGTGCATTTTGCCTCGGGGTGCGTTTTACCCCATCTTCCCCTATTACTGACAGCGCACAAATCGACTGATTAATTTGTGGGATCCCATAGAGTGAGTAACATGCAGGATGAAAAATTGTATTGATATTTGTCCAATACCCCGAACAATGATCAGATATTAGTCAGGAATCACACGATCACAGTATTTGAGTTAACTACGGTGTTTATTCGCTGAGATATACGATCATCTAGTATTTCGACTACGACGTATACTGCCCATAACAGCATAAGAGTCCCATGTTGAAAAACAGCAAGCCGAGAAAAACGCTGTTCAAGATTGTCCCATCCATTGAGCCAAATGGATGGGACAACCATGTTTCGGTATTTTTTTTTTTTATATTTTCTGAACAAACCCGGTAATCTTATTTGTGCAGTGTGATTAAGTGGTGATACAGAATACAATCCAACGGATAACTCATTTTCGACAAAAATCCACATGGGACTCTTATGCGTTTATGGGCAGTATAGTCTTCTTCAGTGTTCATACCATTCTAAGAATATCCCATTTCTGCAGCGTTTTTGTACAGAAAACAGGTAAAATGGGGATCAGTAGGTACCTAGACAAGTGAAGCTGTTGTTTTTTGCATGCAAGTAATGTTTTGTAGAACCAAACCCTCATCCAACATTACAGATTCTCTAAAACTTTGTTGTCAATCGTTTTTCTCAGAACTTGCTGAGGGACAATCAAAATTACTAAACCATGGACTTAATTATGCGATAGCATCAAAACAGAACTTCGAACAAATACTCATTGACATCGTGACAGGACTATGAAGTTGCAACGTCACTATTTCAGAAATTAGGACGCCAGATCTACAATAGCGGAAGTGATCAAAGAAAACTGTAATGCTCCTTTGTGGAATCCGAACTATTCTTTTTTCTTATTCTTACCAAGAGTTTGTATCCAGTAAAGATATAGGCCTATACGAAGCCGGATCGCCCGGTAACTTCTCCGGCTTTTGGCAGCAACACCAGTTTCTGTACCATCTACTTTTCGGTGATATTACCTTCATTCAGACACTTCTGCAGTACCATCCTGAATATGTTCGGGTTATGCCAGAATCGCAGCTTTCAGCACCACGTTTAGTATTCCATACGGACCGGGAGTTTTCAGTCGCTTCGATGCTTCTACGAGCTGATCGTTGGTCACTTACCGATCGTCTTTGGTTGCTCCTTCTTCTTCGCCGTACGGTGTCAGTGGCCAGGTGGTTGTATCGTACTTCGGGTAGAGACCCTCGACGATTGTCTTCAACTTACCCAGGGACATTTCGGCTGGTGTTGTCCGGCCCTTCATTTTCACTATCACGGTTAGGTACGGTTCCCCCTGGGATCGGTGTCTACTTTTCGGCACAGCTCCTTGTGGTAATCTGATTTGCCAGGCTTGACCTTCCGTTTTAAAGCGGCCCTAGGTACCCGAAACGCTGCCTTGTGCTCCTCTCTATCTGGCCCCGATATGCTCTCTGAGCCCGCCTTCTGGTTCCAAGATAAGCAACGCATAGTGTACTGAGCGTCTCGTTCCACCAGTAAGCTGGACGCCATCTATTGCGTTGCTCCAGGTCTCGCGGAATTGTAGTGTCAAGCCGCGTTACAAACCTCGTTATTGGAACGGCCGAATCCACGTTCTTGGCCTAGCCGAAGTGACTCAATGAAGAGGTCTTTGCTGAATGCTTTCGTCTTCCACTTTCGCTCGCCGGTCATTTTTCTCCGTGCTGCACAAAATCACTGTCTTCGGGCTTAAGGCTTTAACTTCTGCCTCTTCGCCATTTGTTCATAATCTCATGCATAGTCGAGCTGTTAATCGCGGGTTCCTCCTTCAATTCGAAGAGCATCTCACCCTTTTGGGTTCTTCCGGCTGTTAACACGTTTCCACCCAAATCTCTCAACTTAGGATCCTCTCTGACCTTCTTGAGGAGCGCTCCATACGTCAATGTGGTTTGAACGTTGGTGCTGAATCTATGATGATTCTGAGCTGCTTGACGTGAGTGTCTTGGAGTGCTCGAGTCGAACAAATGGTAGATGATTTGGACCGGATTACGTTTCCGCGCGAACGCTCAGGTTTAAAACCGTTCATGGGTAAAAGAAAGGCAGGGTCTTTGCAATTTTATATTAACGTCATTCAAATATAGACATAATTAACTTGCCGAAAAGTAGCGCTACTGTAGCTATTCAGACGACAACGGACAATATTGATTAGTGCAGATTTTTCGGTATGCAATCGTAGAAATCCATCACTTCCCTCCTGGTACCATGTTGTAAAAGTCGCGATTTGAGCCGGATATCTTACAGGACGCCATTTATTATTATTACTTAGGAAATCACTCGACACGTAGATACCTCCTTTGTATATGACTTACCTCCACGAGAATCTGATCCACAATGACGCTGACAAAGGACTATCGTGGCGGATGTTGCAGCAGTGCCAGCACAACTAGGCATTATTGGCGGTGTAGGACACTGTTGAGTAAGAGACTGAGGGGTACGAAACTGAGGTAAATCTACACCTCACACATGTCAAGCCTGGTATGCTGAAATTACCCCGAATAAAAATATATTAGACGGGCCGGCGATCGAGCTGACAGATGAAACGGAGGGAAGATGTGGCTCAGGCTGGAATCACGAATTCTATCGACAGAGAAATACGACGCACATGTAGAGGTGTGCGCTGCGCCACGCCGATGATTGCAGGTAAAAATAGTAAGCAAGTCGGCACGCCGCCGGTTTGTAGATGAAATCGACGGCGCACACCTCTACGCACAGGAACAGATTGCGATCAACAAGTTTCAACGTAGCAACGTTTTGAGTCCTTTCATCACTCCCCAACGCACTGAATCGTTACGACTGGCGGTCACTGACTACTTTGGCGGAAGATTCGGGGCATTCTACAATAGCTGCCTTTCGCCCCAGAATGCATCGATCGTCGTCGGCGAGAGAAAGGTTTGACAATTGGTCACGAGATGTTGGAGCAACAGGCAAATTACTGGGAGCGGATATCTCATCAGCGCCTGAAGCCAGACGATGAACTAGAACAGTGGTGTTCAACCTTTTTCGTTCAACGTACCCCTTGCCGAATATTGATCCCCATGATGCACCTCTTTCTAAGAATTGCTCACCATCATTACCCTGTCAGAAAAAAGAGTTTTCAATTGGATATAAGCATAGTTTGCCAATTAAAAACTTGTTCCTGAATACTCTCAGTAAGCAAGAATATAAAGACAACTATCCGACGGGAATGTTAGGATCAAAGTTAAACCACAGAGAACAGACATATAAGCTAGAACAAAGTTTCCCGAAAAACCTGTGTAAACATTTAAATAAAAATACGTTGAAAATCACCATCGCATACAGGTTCGCATGCGTGAGTCACCATTGTATCCAAGTTGGCATACAAGCCCCGTATAGCGATTGCTATCTGATCGATGCGCCGACTAGTGCAAGTTGCTACTTGCTGTTGTCATTTCAAAGCGACAGTTTAATTTCTTACACAAGTTGAAAACTTTACTTGTATGTCAGCTCTCAGTGGTTAAGGGGGTCCTCTACTCTTACGGTTTCAAAAAATCGATTTTTTGTTGCTGTTTAATTTCAATATATATGTAACTGAGAATACCACAGAAAGCACTTGGTGAAAATCATATTCCTTGGTATGTTTCTGGGAACCGAAAGGTACCCATCTCCGGCTGTTTCTGAGATACTAAGCGCGGCGCACCACGATAGCGCCTGTCTATGGAAAAACCATTTAAAGAATTCACTGGTTCATTCTTGACTTTTTATTTGTGAGTGTCTGTGAACGATTTCTTGTTTTTTTTTCATTCATGTGGGGTTCTCGTCTGAGTTCAGTATTCAATCGGATTTCGTGCAGGTCGCACCTCAGTCGTTTTAAGTGGTAACGTCACTGTATCGGAGTCTTTCGATTAAAATTGGATAGAAAGGGTAGGCAAACAAAGGGCTATTCTCGTGTCGCTGGCCGCATTAAAAAGAGAAAAAATAGTAGCCCTTTATTGGCGAAGTACGATACCGAATTTGCAAGTGCGTTGGCGCGAAAATTAAGCTGTAGGCGATTGTTAGGAGCAGCGATTTCTGCGGCTTTTTCTTATTGCTTCTTTGAGTTTTATTCCGTCTTCAGTGCTATTTCGGAAAAGGTTGTTTGCAAAACGTGCCAAGGAAAAGTGGAATTTCTTAGAAGTGACAATCGTGGGGCGGGATTTATCCTTATCATGCGCTGCGCCAAATGTAGAGAAAAATCTGTACCGCGCTATCCTAAAATTAATGGCGCTTACGAAGTGAACCGACGGTTGCCGAAAATTTGACTGTTTCGGGAGATGGTACCTGGAAGAAGCGAGGCTTCTCTTCCTTATTCGGCGTCGCTACACTTATTGGGGGTTTCAGTGGGAAGTTCGTGGACACGGTGGTAAAGTCAAGCTTTTGTCAAACGTGTATCATAAAAAAATCTATAGACGTGAACGCCGAAGAATTCGCGGAATGGCCATAAGAACGATTGTACCATTAATCATTCAGGCAGTGCTGGGAAGATGGAAATCGATGCCATCGTAAAAATGTTCCTAAAATCATTTGAAAAGCTTGGTGTGAAATACGTACAATATATGGGTGACGGCGACAGCAAGACGTTCAAAGGATTCAAAACCATTTGGGGACGAGATAATCGTACGGAAGAAAGAATGCATCGGGCATGTGGAGAAGCGTATGGGAACGAGTTTACGAAAACTGAAGAAAGGTATCGGTGGAAAGGGAAAGTTGACGGACAAATTGATCGACGAGCTAACAAAATTTTATGGGCTGGCGATTCGGAGAAACTCAAATTCTGTAGAACATATGCGAAATGCAATCAGGGCTTCCCTCGAACACTGCTCGTCATCGAACGAAAATCCCCAACACTCAAAGTGTCCATCCGGCGAGGACAGTTGGTGCAAGTGGCGTCAGTCCGAAGCAAAAGGAACTTTAGAATCTCTCGAACATGTCATGATCCCCATCGCTCCTTCCATCGTAGAATTATGGAAACCCATCTACGAGAGTCTATCATCTAATGATTTATTAGAAAGATGCTTAGGAGCTCGCACCCAAAACAACAATGAGTCTCTGAATAGTGGAATCTGGACCTTAGCGCTAAAACACTTGCATTCTGGCAGGCAGGTGGTCAATGTTGCGACTTATTTGGCAGTCAGCATCTTCAACCAAGGATTTTCATCGATATTACAAGCTATGGAGGTGATGGGAATTACCTTGGCCTAATAGGCCAAAAAATACCGTAAATATTGGAAATTTTCACTAATCGTTACATAACTTTTACAAATTATAAAATAAAAGAAATCCCTCTGGTCTAAACATAGCCAACGTGACTATGATTATAAAAAATATGAGTTTTGCCTTTCTCAATAGAAAGGTATTGCAATTGCTCTGAAAACCGACTTTTTAACGGAGGCCCGGAGGGCCGAGTGACATATACCATTCGATTCAGTTCGTCGAGTTCGGCAAATGTCTGTGTGTGTATGTATGTGTGTGTGTATGTGCGTCTGTGTGTGTGTACGCGAACACAATCTCACTCACTTTTCTCAGAGATGGATGAACCGATTTTTAAAAACTTAGTTCCAAATGAAAGGTGCAACGTTCCCATAGGCTGCTATTGAATTTCTAATGGATCCGACCTCCGGTTCCGGAATTACAGGGTCATGAGTACGAACAAAATGTCGATTTTAATAAATTCTGCAATGAATGTATAAAGGTGAAATTTTTTTCCAAAATATGACCACAACTGCTTCGATTTGTAGTATTAGGTCACTAACATCCATTCAAAGTCTATTTGGCCACATTGGCCACCATCATCGGTTCCGGAAGCCCCGGCGGAAGTATCTAAATTCAGAATAACAGTCACATCGGTTTCTCGGAGATGGCTAGACCGATTCGACTAAACTTGGTCTCAAATGAAAGGTATTGCGTCCCCGTAAATGGCTATTTAATTTCATCCCGATCCGACTTCCGGTTCCGGAGTTACGGGTTGTGGCGTGCGATCACATAGCAAATTGTGATGCAAACCGATACTCCGATGAAAGCAAAAAAGGTAAAAATTTCGCTAAAATGTCTCTCAAACAACTTAAATTTGCTGTTCTAGGTCACCGACGGCCAACCAAACTTTCGTTGACTACATTGACCACCATAGACGGTTCCGGAAGTGCCCGGGAAAAGCGGCCATCTTTCAAAATTTACGAACTCACATCAGTTTCCCGAAAATGGTTGGGCCGATTTTCACAAACTTAGTCCCAAATGATAGCTATAATATCCCCACAGATGTCTATAAAATTTCGTACGGATCGCTTATATGGGTCCGGAAATATAGACTAAATCGTCCGGTCACATATGAAATTCCCATATAAGTCGGAACTCTAATTTTTTTTTTTTCAAAGGGGGGACCCCATTAAATTTCAGAAATCGAATTCGTATTTTTGATGCCAAACATCTTTAAAATGCATGAAACGTCGAGATTTTGTTATCTCGAAATTTTTTTTTTTATAAAGATCGACTTTTTGGGACTTTGCCGATTTCGCACCTTTTTGCCTTTCTCAATAAAAAGGTATTGCAATTACTCTGAAAACCGACTTTTTAACTGAGGCCCGGAGGGCCGAGTGACATATACCATTCGATTCAGTTCGTCGAGTTCGGCAAATGTCTGTGTGTGTGTGTTTTTTTTTGCAATGGAGAAGACCTTTATGTCCTAGCCTACACGTGCTATTGGTAGGGTCCAATCTACCGCACGGGGTGCACTGGGGGCGTGTCGGACTCAAATGGTGACCAGCCATTAATACCGACTAAACTCCACTGGGCTCCGCCATCATTCCTCCCAGGAACTACCTCTCGGTATTACTTCTGGGGGGATGGCTGTACTAAATGTACTCATTCACTCTCACTCACGCGTTCATACATCCTGTATGAGGCTTACTTGGGTGCTCTCTCAATCGCACTTTGATTCACTCTCAAACACTCCCACATGAGGCTGACTTTTGTGCTCACCTTTTACGTTCCATGCGAGGCTGACTTGTGTGCTCACCTTACTCGTTCCTTGCTAGGCTTACTTTTGTGCTCGCCCCACCCATACCATGTGAGGCTGACTTGGGTGCTCACCCTATCACCTGATTCACTCTCAATCGTGCCACTCTATTGTACCTTTGTCACTCCTTCTGGCATCCCATGTGGGACATTTTTCTTAGGCCCCACTTCTGACATACCATGCGAGGCTGACTTTTGTGCTCACCTTTTTCATTCCTTGCTAGGCTGACTTTTGTGCTAGCCTCTACCAACCTGTGAGGCTGACTTTTATGCTCACCCTTAACATGCAGTGTGAGACTGACTTGGATGCTCACCCTTTCACTCCTCTGCCACGCCATGAGGCATCGATAGCTTAGTTCCAACATACTACGCTACGACCCTCCCGTCTTGGCATGAGGCAGTCCACTTATACGCCTATACACTCACTCTTCTGTCTTGCTTCGGGGTGGCTGGGTTTACCCCTTACGCGGTTGCCATTCGCTGCGCCAACCTACCTCGGAATAGTGTGTGTGTATGTATGTATGTGTGTGTGTATGTGCGTATGTGTGTGTATGTGACCAAAAATGTCACTCATTTTTCTCAGAGATGGCTGAACCGATTTTGACAAGCTTAGTCTCAAATGAAAGGTGCAACGTTCCCATAGGCTGCTATTGAATTTCTAATGGATCCGACTTCCGGTTCCGGAATTACAGGGTCATGAGTACGAACAAAATGTCGATTTTAATAAATTCTGCAATGAATGTATAAAGGTGAAAAATTTTCCAAAATATGACCACAACTGCTTCGATTTGTAGTATTAGGTCACTAACATCCATTCAAAGTCTATTTGGCCACATTGGCCACCATCATCGGTTCCGGAAGCCCCGGCGGAAGTATCTAAATTCAGAATAACAGTCACATCGGTTTCTCGGAGATGGCTAGACCGATTCGACTAAACTTGGTCTCAAATGAAAGGTATTACGTCCCCGTAAATGGCTATTTAATTTCATCCCGATCCGACTTCCGGTTCCGGAGTTACAGGTTGTGGCGTGCGATCACATAGCAAATTGTGATTCAAACCGATACTCCGATGAAAGCAAAAAAGGTAAAAATTTCGCTAAAATGTCTCTCAAACAACTTAAATTTGCTGTTCTAGGTCACCGACGGCCAACCAAACTTTCGTTGACTACATTGACCACCATAGACGGTTCCGGAAGCGCCCGGGAAAAGCGGCCATCTTTCAAAATTTACGAACTCACATCAGTTTCCCGAAAATGGTTGGGCCGATTTTCACAAACTTAGTCCCAAATGATAGCTATAATATCCCCACAGATGTCTATAAAATTTCGTACGGATCGCTTATATGGGTCCGGAAATATAGACTAAATCGTCCGGTCACATATGAAATTCCCATATAAGTCGGAACTCTAATTTTTTTTCAAAGGGGGGACCCCATTAAATTTCAGAAAACGAATTCGTATTTTTGATGCCAAACATCTTTAAAATGCATGAAACGTCGAGATTTTATGTTATCTCGAAAAATTTTTTTTTATAAAAATCGACTTTTTGGGACTGCCGATTTCGCACCTTTTTTCAGTTCAATATTACCATGGCTGTTTTTTCTTTTTCAAAATTTTCGAACTCGAATAATGATTTATTTTCTTGTATATAGTTGTCATGTGTTGTATAATAATAAAATGTAATATATGCATTTAAAAGTTTTTAATGAATATAAACAACGCACACATTCTCGTGATTCATGATTGAGAAAGGCACAATTGCACCGCTAGGTGGATTAAAATAGGTTTTTCAGTTCAATATTACCGTGGCTGTTTTGTCTTTTTCAAAATTTTAGATCTCGAATAATGATTTTTTTTCCTGTATATAGTTGTCATGTGATGTACAATAATAAAATGTAGGCACAATTGCACCGCTAGGTGGATTAAAATAGGTTTTTTGATTACAGATTACCCAATTTGCCAAAACTTTACTTAAACGGAATTCATGCTGTTTCAACATCAATGTCATTGAATTTTCAAGGTCGCGAGAGATTTTTCTTTTCGTCTTCAAATGTGAATGTAACGCTTTCTTATATTTTTGGCATTTGAAGCCTCCCGTGATGTGGTCATCAGCACAGCTCTGCTTTGCGCACACTATACGCTTCGATCCCCGCATTTTCAGCATAGATCAGATATGTCCGTGCCAGCTTCTGCGTCTGAATCTTATGCGTATAAGTATTCCTGCAGTGCAATAACTTTCAGATTTGCCTGTACGCCGTTTTTGTGTAAGTTATTGTTGTGGTTCCTAAACTGGTTTGAAATAATGATTCGGTGATACTTCGTATGTTATAATAGTCCTTGAAATGCTAATTTTTGGTAACATGGCACAACTGGCTGTTTCATGTATACTAGTTGATTTTTGCAAAATTTTCCTAGAAAATCACAATTCTTACAAACTGTTATGACCCGTTGAATGTGTACACCTTCTGTGTGCACCAGTGCGTTAGCGTTAGCGCCATCAGAATGAATATATCTTGAGCGTTTTTTCAAAACGTCATATCTGCAATGAGTTACTCTCTTTGCTTACTTTCTCTTCTGTTAATAATTCGGTCATTTTAACATTTATCCCTCAACTCTTTGCATAATATGCTAGTTAAAACCACCGTCTTTCGATCTGTACTGTAAAATAAGTGAAGTGTTATAGTGACACCGTAAAAATCGAAAGAGAAAGTAAATAGAGTAACTCATTGCAGATATGACGTTTTGAAAAACGTTCAAGATATTGATATATCAATAAAACTAGCTCACTGTCAGCACTCCCTTTTGTAGTTTACCACTCAACAGCAACGCGTGTGTTAATTTAGGAACGCTAAAGAAAATCTTACACATTTAATACAAATGTTTTAGAAATGTAAGCTAAATCTAAATGTATTGTTAAACACTTCATACACCGCGTGTATGTTTCTACCACGATTGCTGCACGATGTACGTGTATCATAAATAACGCAGAAATGCTAATTTAATCCGAGCAAAACATAAAACAACCTAATTAAACAAAAATCCAAACACAGACTGAGTGTGAAACCACGTATGAAAAGACTCAGCATACGAAAATAGTCATGCTAATATAAAACAACCATACAAACTGGCATCGCTACGTCAAACAAGCATATAGAGATGAGAAGTTTTGGATGTCGAATGTGGAATGCTAAGTAAAAATCTCAAAGGTTGTACTGTTAAATCTTTTGGCATTCTTCCAATTATTTTAACCTGAAAATTGAGTTTTTTTTGCACTAAAGCACCATTATTTGAATATTTTTGCGAAGGAATAGAAGAACCGGTGTTAAAGCAAAAATATATTTGAAAGCTCAAACTAAAGCGCATCAAACCAAGTTCAACGTCACGAGGAAGCTATTCTTGGTTAAGTTGTAATCTAGTATTTGTTTACCATCTTGACTGCACAAGCCAGTATTTTTAGAATTCGGCTTGGGAATGCATTTGACGCGTTGTTAACACAAAGCAATACTTTTATTGAGTGAAATGTAATTCTCTAGGCGATATAGTATTAGATTGTAACGGCCTCATGCTTATTGTTTACTATTAGGTACTATTTTATGCTTGACTGCTGTCGATAAGAATAAACTGTTTCCGCGAGCAACTATTCTTGACCTGATGTAAAGCAAATCGTTCAAGTGATTGTCAGGGACATTGTATATTGCCGGTATTCCTATTATTCGTTTGATTCAGTTTCAGTATGATTAACTATTGGATTCAACGATATGTTTCTTCCTCAGATGGCTCCACCAGCATACTCAGATCTTGGAAAACAGGCTCGCGATGTTTTCAACAAGGGTTACCACTTTGGCCTGTGGAAGTTGGATGTTAAGACCAAGACCAGCTCTGGAGTAGAGTTCAATACCAGTGGTCACTCGAACCAGGACAATGGCAAAGTATTCGGTTCTCTTGAGACCAAATACAAGGTCAAGGAGTACGGTTTGAACTTTTCTGAGAAGTGGAATACTGACAACACGCTTACCTCGGAGGTATCCATTGAAAATCAACTGGTCAATGGACTGAAACTGTCGTTCGATGGTTCATTTGCACCGCAAACCGGGTACGATAGCGTCAAGCTGGGCTATAGCGTTAATTACAAGTTTCGACGCAAGGATGCTAATGTTCTCACTTTGTCCTACAGAAGTAAAACCGGACGATTCAAGACTGCCTACTCGCACGATAAAGTTCGCGTTGATGCCGATGTGAACGTCGATCTCGCTGGTCCGCTGGTAAACGCATCCGGTGTGTTCGGTTACCAGGGCTGGCTTGCCGGCTACCAGGTTGCATTTGACTCGCAGAAATCCAAGGTTACCGCCAATAACTTTGCCCTTGGCTACTCCACCGGCGACTTCATTCTGCACACGAATGTGTAAGTAGCATTCCTTTATCTAAAGTTTATCTATGCTTTAAATATTATATGGGTTATACGATTTACTGCTGATTTTTTCTGGTAAACAATGGACCTTAACAATTTATTATTTATTAGCATTTTTTGATAAGATAACTAATGTTAAAATGTTTCAGTTGTAATAAATAACTAAAAAGCTTATCTTTTCACATGACTTAATATTAGTACTTCTGATCGTCCTACTTATTTGAACAACGGTTAGAGCAGCACAATAACTCAAATGATAGGTTACAGGGCACTTGATCCGGACGTTTGCTTTATTTAAACTCGAGTATACCATATCCTACTTTTAGAAAAAAGGACGCTCAATGCAGTGTTATTCTGACTCATGGGATGAAAGGGAACACAATCACCTTATAATCTTGTTTCAATTATTCCATCCTCAGCAACGACGGCCGTGAATTTGGCGGTCTGATCTACCAGCGATGCAATGATCGCCTGGAGACCGGTGTACAGCTGTCGTGGGCCACTGGCTCAAATGCGACCCGATTCGGTCTTGCTGCGAAGTACGATCTGGACAAGGACGCAAGTGTCCGCGCTAAGGTCAACAATCAGAGTCAGATTGGTCTTGGTTATCAGCAGAAGCTGCGTGACGGTAAGTTATTTTTGAGCTGAATAAATACCTGTGAAGAAATGTTCGTCATTATTTTATTTGCTGCAGGTATCACTTTGACACTGTCCACGATGATCGACGGCAAGAGCTTCAATACTGGCGGACACAAGATCGGTGTCGCTCTGGAACTGGAAGCCTAAGCTGGAGTAAAAATCGTGTTCGTTTTTTAACAAACCAGATTCAAATCCAATAACTATTAAAAGCATAAACTAACAAAGAAGAGAATACCACGTATAGTAAAAACATTCGCGACATGTTGAAAGACAGTGTTAGTCTTGGAAATGTATCCCTCTCGCGGGGCATATTCTTCGATTATTGGAGTGTGCTACCAAAGCACAGCTATTAAGCCGCCAGAAACCATATAAGAGGAAAAATCGTAAAAAATCAAATAAAGATGGCAAAATCTGTAAACTATCAATGTTTAACATTTATTAATTCGATGAGAAAAGTGTAGCAAATCTGTTGACACGCGTTTAACAGTTGACCGCTGGACCTACATATATTTTAATAATGACACAAAACGAATACCTACACCATCATCAACACGGTTAGAAGAATGCGACACTTTTTATTTGTGGAATAACCCCCCATATTGCGGACCCCCTTAGCAATTACCGCTACCCTGCGAACTAGTAGTTAAACTTTAGTAAAAACGTAAACAATGCCGAAAATACTACAAAAGATAAGCCGTGTACAATTGAGTAATAAGGTGGGATTAGAGCGAAGCAAATAAGTGCAGTGCACGGTCGCCAGCTTGATATGCACTGTGAATTAATGGGAAATCTGTGCAACTAACACAAAGCTTTGAAGGATGATATAAAGAAAAGAATAAAATAAAGTTCAACAACTGATTCCACGCTCAACAATCTGTTTGTGTTTGATTTGCTTGCTGCTACTGTAATTTTTGTTGTAATTTAGCTTTATGCGTTTTTTCTACTATGTACAGTTATCTCTGAGTAACGTGCCAAACGTTACTAACACAGACTTTTCGTAAAGAATGTAGATGAGGTTGAGAGCAATTCTGCAATTGAAGCATTAATACCTTTTTGCCTGTACGCCGCGAAACGAAACGGGTCGAGTACGTAAAACTTAAAGATATGACTCAATTCAAAAGGCGAAACTGGACACAATTAGCACATATTTCAAAATTGTTGGTAATTTTGATCTAGATCAAGACTAGTGGTTCATAGCTGTTTAGCATTTAGTCGGGAAACATATTTACTTAAAAACAGTCTCGAGACAACGGGCGACGCTTTCAACCAGCTTACAATATTGCTCCGTTAGAATTAACAGCTCTCTAACCATGAACATTCAAATTCTTTCAGATCCAGATATCATTGATTCTTAGATTTCTTCGCTTTGACTTGTTTTTCACGTCGTTTTACAGATTTTCTATTAGATCTTAGCCTGGGTGATGCGCAGATCATGAATGAACATTAACCATCTGGGGCCCTATTCTCACAGTCACGTCACTTAGTGACTAGAAGAAAATTTCCTTCTAGTCACCAAGTGACGTGACTGTGAGAATAGGGCCCCTGATCAAAAAGCTACTGCTTAACGAACCAAGAAGAATGTTTAGGGTCATTATCAGGCATAAATGTTCACCACATAGACCGGTAGATGGCCTACAATACAATATTTGCTTGTGCTAATGCTGATCCATTCTGTCATCACTATTGGCCCCATACCGTGCCATGAAAAAGCATGCCTAATACAACTACCTCCGTGTTGTACTTATTTTATGGTGCTTGTACTGACGATTATGATGGCTTTTTGCTGGAAATTATTCGTAACATTTACTGTCCGACCCATCGCCTGAAAAACATTTCTTCATAAAGTTGCAAACTTATTTCAGTCCAACTTAGCAAAGTGTATTTTAGCTGTGGAATTATTTTTAGAAATAAGTGGTTTATGTTGTGCAATAAGGGAGATCAAACGCTTTTCGAACGTCATATTCCTATGGTTACTCACTGACAGACCCAGATCTCGTACAATGATGGTTTTGATTTCAGTCGACGAAAGTGATGGATTTTTTAGTTGCATGGTGATAAGACGATCTTCAGTAAATGTTGTTTATCGTGGACGGCGATCATGTTTCAGAGAATTGGTTGTAATCTGTACCCGTTTCCTAGAACGTCCGACAGATTTATTTGGGTCCGGGTTAATTGGCATAGTCATTTGGCATAAGGTCATTTAGCATAACGGTTATTTGGCATAATGGTCATTTGGCATAATTTTGAGAATTGATCAAACTGAAGGTCATTTGGCATAATGGACATTTGACATAACGGTCATTTGGCATAATTTTGAGAAGTGATCACACTGGACGTCATTTGTCATTTTTTCAACTACAGGGAAACACATAATTTAAGACTGTGTGAGAAGTCAGGTAATTCGGCATAATTTTGAGCCGTGCTACTGCTGAAGGTCTTTGCGTACAAATATTTTTATGCTAAGGAAAACAGTAATTTAGCATATCGGTCGTTTGGCATAGGTATATGCAGTGATAAAGTTATTGATTACCAGGATGTTTTTTGAGTGTATCCTTTCTTGTATGCAGCGATGCCAACCTTCCAGTTTAAACTGGATTCTTCCAGTTTTTCTACAACATCCAGTCAAACAGACAACCGGAAAAATCTTCCAGTTTTTTTGAAATTTTAGCCAGTTTTATCCAGTTTTTTTTAAATATTCTTTTATTTAGATTTCTTTCTCGCAAATTGTGACTTGATTCACAGAACTTTCAAGCAAGCGATGGGATGATGCAGAGAGCCGCAGAATAAGATTTTAATCCACCGTGACCTGAACTCTTTTTATACCACTTGTGAGTAAAACGGTACAGGAATGTACATTTTGATTTGATTTCAAATGAATTTTACTCAAGCATAAAGGTGGCAATACATTGTGTCAAATATTTTGATGAGCATTTGTTGAATTCTCAGCTAGTTGCTATAGTATCGTAAGAAAGGATTAATCGCATCCTCAAGTTTAGCAAATGGTCTTAAATTTAGAATTTTGTGGATGTGTAGATTGAAAACCTTCAAAACAGTAAAATTCGACTGTAACTATTAGAATTACATTCAAATTCAAATGTTTTAATATTTTTTTTTATTTGGACAACAATATCAAAAAACCGACTCAAATTTTCAATTAAAGGTTTGGAACATACGTGTTTACTTAAAATTACGTTCATTGAATCGTTCACTTAAACATTACGAGGGTAAAGTAGGTTTTTTTTCGAGCATCCAGTTTTTTCCAGTTTTTTGTCTAGAGTTTCTAGTTTTTTTGAAAAAAATGTTGGCAACGCTGCTTGTATGTATTATGTATTTTGATTGTATGTTGACAACACGCGCAATAAAAGTGTCATTACTAAGTAGTATAATTATTGGAATTGTATAGGGCCCCTTACACGAGGCGCTAGTAATGTCATTACTGAGCAGTAATGTCACTTTTAATGAACGTGTAAGGCGAGTAATGATGGAATTCCCATAAGGGGCCCTTAAGGGCACCTTACACGAGGCGCTAGTAATGTCATTACTGAGCAGTAATGTCACTTTTAATGAACGTGTAAGGCGAGTAATGATGGAATTCCCATAAGGGGCCCTTAAGGGCACCTTACACGAGGCGCTAGTAATGTCATTACTGAGCAGTAATGTCACTTTTAATGATCGTGTAAGGTGAGTAATGATGGAATTTCCATATAATTCCAGTCATGTCATTACTTAGTAATGACACTTTTATTGCACGTGTAAGGGCCCCTTTACACGCGCAATAAAAGTGTCATTACTAAGTAGTGTCATTGCTGGAATTGTATGGGAATTCCATCATTATTCGCCTTACACGATCATTAAAAGTGACATTAATGCTCAGTAATGACATTACGAGCGCCTCGTGTAAGGGGCCCTATACAATTCCTACATACTACTTAGTAATGACACTTTTATTGCGCATGTAAGGGCCCCTTTTCAATGCTTTCAATTATGTGTGGCGTTCTCAAATAAATTCACCACGACGCGCTCCAGCGTCTGTTTGTTCTCTTTGGATGTATATCGGAAAGGTATTGTGATTATGGTCATAACTATTTAATCACAGAGAACAGACATCCATGATCGAACAAAAATATTTCAAAAACGTGTGTAAATATTTGAATTAATATACGATAAACACAAGCGCTGCCACTCCAACCTATCCCAACTATCCGTCAAATCCATTTCGGAATGATTCGAAATCCTGAATGGATTCAGTATGGAATTCCGACTCTATCGGTTGATGCATTTGAGCTGGAATTCATGCTGGAAGTCCGAACCGGCTCCGGACTAGTTTGACTGGGTAGAGGAATAACCGCTGTCAATTCTGTCGAACTCAGCCACAAAAAACATGACGACAGTAGCGCACCTGGTTTGGATATCCCAACTACCTTCGAAACCGTTAGAGATTTTACACAAGTTGAATGCTAAAGATGGACGTCTGTTCTCTGTGATTAAACTCTTATCTTGTGTTATCACGTGTAGAAAAACGAAAAGAACCAAATTTTTTTCTGTAACATGAAGAGATATTCGCACTAGTATGAAATCATATCATCCGATGTTCGATTTGTTTTTTTTATTCGTGCATGTAAAGTTCTAACTTACGACAGTGAAATCACAGAGAACAAACATCCATAATCGAACAAAAATATTTAAAAAACGTGTGTAAACATTTGAATTAATATACGATAAACACTAGCGCCGCCACACCACTATCCGTCAAATCCATTCCGGAACCGGTTCGAAATTCTGAATGGATTTGGTATGGAATCTTGCTCAAAGAAAACAACCGATTCCGAATCTATCGGTTGATGCATTTGAGCTGGAATTCATGCTGGAAGTCCGAACCGGTTCCGGACTAGTTTGACTGGGTAGCGGAATAATCGCTATCAATTCAGTCGAACTCAGCCACAAAAAAACCATGACGACAGTAGAGCACCTAGTTTGGGTGTCCCAACTACCTTCGAAACCGTTAGAGATTTTACACAAGTTGAATGCTGAAGATGGACGTCTGTTCTCTGTGGTGAAATTATTAATGTGGTTTTCGTTTGAGGCGAAACTGAGTCAGTTCCTAACCCCAACTGCTGTCAAAATGTATGAACTGACAGCGGTTGGGGTTAGAACCTGACTCAGTTTCAGGTTCAAGCGAAATCGCCATAAGCTATAGCTTGAACATTTACATGGGATGCCAGTGTTTTTTTCCTGAAATACCCAGTTAAGCTCAGCCGGTAATGAACTGGAATTCCGGCTGGTTCCAGTTCGTATTCTGGCTCCAGTGACACAACCGATTCTAGTAAGAATCGGTTGTGTCACTGGAGCCGGAATACGAACTGGAACCAGCCAGAATTCCAGTTCAGTTCCGGCTGAACTTTACTGGGTAAGAGCTGCCAGTTTTCCGGCTTTTGTGTCCGCATAACTTTTAGTATAGTAACTCTAGTCTTGCTGGGTAAATAGGCGAGCTTGACAGTATACTTTTTAATAGGGCTCAGAAAATGGACGTATAGAACCCCAATGTTAATGAAAGGGCGCGTGCATCCTTTCTTCAAATTTCATGAAAATATCGAAATATTCTAGTTTATGTGCAACAACTATCGAGTACACACGATCATAGTAGATATTGCTTATCATTTATATAATAGAATCGCTGTTTAAAGAATAATTTTGTGAATAATAACCGTACGCCCCGGTTCTGTCTAAAAATGTAGATTTAGCCTTTATATTCCATATGAGAAGAAGGGCCTAAGAGATTTAGTCTCGAAGAAAATGCATGTTTCGCCGTTTTGTTTTCTTTAATTATAAATCGAACTAAAAACCATTTTAACTAATGTTTACCTCAATCTTGTAGTATTTTTGTCGCATAATGTCATAATAGCGAAAACAGTTTGTTTACATTTGCGATGTAAGCCCTAATGAAAGATCTATGTCGAAATGCTCTACATAATCCTTATAGTTTCCTTATAGTACATTTTTGGTGTAGATCCGATCTGATCGGCATTTCTGCCCTAGACCAAAAATGCGTGCCGCCCTTCAAACCAAATTTAAACTAAGTCGAATTAGCGCATGGAGGCCATTTAAACACTTTTCAATGTGAAAAGAATCATTTGGTATAATAGATATTGTTGTTATGCCTTACCATTCTTTGTTCTTTTGATGATGCTGAAGGGGATCGTTGCGACCCTTCTCCAATGTGGAGACCCTCCCACACCCCACAACACCATTGTTTTATTGTTTCCCACCCAACTGGCCCATCGGATATACAGGCGGCAGATTGTCCATCTATTCCACGTGACACGTTTCAAATCAGGATTGGTACAAAATGCAGCCAACAAAGGGTACTGTCATCGGTAAATGGCAACACAACCACGACCCACAATCCCCCGTCTTAAAATGCAGCAGTGGGATGGGAGCGAATTGTTATGTTACAAGTGCAAATATCATAAATGCTAAAATTCACTTACTCAAAGGATCTTCTTAGCTTTCCGGTGGGTGCTCTGAATTGTGCGACATACATAGAGTAGCATTACATATTTTGAGAACTTATTTTCCAGCTTTCTGTAATCGAATATTTCTTGAGGTGTCAGCATTATGTGTGCATATGATTGTAGATTAGCGATATACTGAGTACCATCATCTTTTTGTTCACTCTAGATGTTCGCATGCATGTTTTTGCACATCTTTAAGCCCTAAAAAAATTTCAAATGCTCTGCATAATCGTACTAATAATAAACCGTCTTTATGAAATGTATAAAAATTTGATTTTTAGGGAAAGTTGTGGGATGTTCCCATCAAACCGAAACGGTCGGTACGGTTGTCCACGTTTCTTCATTATTCAGCATAGCATAGCACGAACACCTACACAAATCGTAGATGGAGTTTTAGAATTGAGCATATCCATGTGCACATCGTGCCACTGTGCGTCGGCGTCCAACCTATATACTGGTCGAAGGGGCAATGGATTGGGTGCTTCATCCGATATCGCCGAACCGACCTCGACACCCTCCGTCTGGAACCTCCGGACTGACCTCGGCAACTACTAGTTAGCTCATTGAGTAGTCGAAGTCCACCACGGAAGAGTAAACCGCGACAAAACTAGAAGTTAAATTGCTCATGGAAATGGCATCGGTATCGGCAGAAATTCGAGTAGATCGTAAAACCCTAAGTTGAGGTTGGACAGAGAATGGGCAAAAATCGAAAACGAAAAAATCAGTTTTTTCCATACCGTGTGTTAGATCTTCATAAAAATCAATCAGCTTATGTAGAGTGTTGTTACAGTACTGCTGATTGATTTTTATGAAGATCTAACACACGGTATGGAAAAAACTGCTTTTGTCGTTTTCGATTTTTGCCCATTCTCTGATCAATAAGGAAAATTTGTAGTGGTTCGGCATGGTAGTGAATACCACAGTGCCAATACATTACAGGCTAGGCTTTTAAACCTTTTCAAACCTTACTATAAAAACCGGAGCTCAATGCAATAGTTTCTGTGCTAACTGTAAGAGGACCGCTAAAAGAAACATCTGCTAATACTACTTTAATTGTGCCATTGAATGCAATTCCCGAAATCTGATATTATTTTGACCTGGTCTACCAATGAATAGGTTGAAAAACGCCGCTTCTTGCTGTCAAATCCTGCATTTAAATATAGAGATGGGGATGTCAGCAATTTGAGTGCAACAGAAGAGGTCCAACTAGCGAACTATGACTTTAGATTAATCAACACATTGCTAATGAGTAAAACGACCCACCGGACTAATGCTGAGAGCAATCATTTTCAAATTATTCAAAACTATTATTCTGAGGTAGGAATTCAAGTGCACATATCTTCATCCATAACCTTATTTATCCATTCCGGTTCGGCAGCACTGATTTTCTCAATCAACCCGTTCACCTGATAGCAAAGGCTTTGAATCTGCTTGTCCCACTGAGGAAGTATTTCACGGGCTAAAATGAAATGAAATACATTACGAAGTGATCCATAGAAACCGTGCATCTTTACACACTCTCAAAGTGGACGACGCCATCGATTTGATCGATATATCCATTCATACGTCCTTCGGTTATCATTTGACTAGCAATCCGTTCCGCTTTAGGAGGCGGAATTTCCAGAAGCGATCCCAGTTCATCAAACGTGATGTTGTTATATAATTTACTAGCAGACAATAGATTGTGCTCGAAAACCGCTCGATCGAGGATGGTAGATCCATCAATGGTGCTTGCCTTCTGGTGAGCCTGAAGCAAGGCTTCAAAATCCTGCAGTTCTGATCGGCGAATGATACGGTCCAAGTACATTTTCTCCAAAATGGAATACGCAGGAAGGTGTTGACAGCGCTCATCTTTGAAAAGAGTAGCTAGCATGCGCGATCTTTGTTGGCCAGCCGAAGCCAGAACGGTACATATGAGTGCTTTTTTCAAAGCAGTCATGCGTTCACCCTCTTCCACGATAGTGCGGTAGGACAGTTCGTTGTAGCGTTGGGCAGCCTCGATAAACTTACGACGGTAGTCCAGCACCCGTGCGTAGCAAACCTTATACAATATTTGTAACTTTTCATCCTTTGTATCGGCTTGGAGAATAGATGCGCGGTTAATAAACGCCTCAGCTTGAACTGGGTCCTCGTCTTCCAAGTATAGGCGAGCAATTTTCAAATAAGTCTCTAATTTGTAATCCAGTGAGTATGGCCTATAATTGCAATGTGAGTTATAAGAATAATGAAACAAAATATACTATTTTCTTACTTTTGTCCCGTTTCTAACGGTATTCCACCAAGAACATTTGCAGCTTCCTTCCAATTTTGAGTTCGTTCGTATATTTGTGCCAAATGCTGGCGGATACTGGCAACTTGTTCCTCAAAAGAAATTACACGTGGTTGCACTTTATCCAAAGTGAAATGGGACACTGCTTTCGAAATATCATCCGGTAGTTTCGTTAAATGAGAACTTACATCAGACAGTATTTGCCGAGAAATGACAAGACTGACATGCTCATTTACGACTAAAATTTAGGATTTATTTAATATTAAACCAGACATTTGGATCGTAATTTTGATAATCTCAGACTTTTCGTTTGTACATTGTGCTGCTCTACCCATGATCGCATAATTGTCCCGTTTCCTATGGGATTTCCTATTTTTACGGCACTGATTTGCGATCATAGGCAGCACCGGTGTAGCGTTAAGAGAGAATAATCATGACTATACCAAAGTTTGAATGATTGTAGCATCGACTACACCGGTGTAATGCAGTCAAAAACGAAAATGCCATTCAAGACTTACTTGCTTCAATAAACAATTTCAAAGTATCCACAAGTTCATTGCCAGTGTTGAGTAATATTTGATCTAATAATGCTCGGTACTTATCTGCTTGTTCTTTATGAATTCCGGAAGAGTTTGTCAGCGCAGCAAGCTGATTGCGAAGTGCTGTAGCGGAAAAAGCCATAGCTTTAAAAATGAATAAACCTTAGGGGGATGCAACAGATCTAGAACATCGACGGGATCTCTGGATCAATTTTTTTTGTTTAAAATATAAACAAAACAAGAAGTACTGTGCTCTCAAGATGTTGAATAGATCTCTTAGGAATTAGGCAATCCATGAGACGTTTCTGATCAGCTGATTATTTCTTGTTTACTTATTCTGACGTTACTCCGAGGGGTGCGACGTCCGACAATATCGTTGATTCGATCCAACATCAAACGAATCGGACTAACAAAGTTGTTTGTCGGACGAGTTTTTCTGTTCGCAGGAGTAGACTTGTTGACAGAACCCACCGCTGAATTGTCAAACAAACGTCTAATGGATTGCCTAATGGATTGCCTAATAGATAGGTGGAAACATTTGCATTTTTGAGTGTTTTGGTTTTTAAAACGAATTCCCAGTAAAATTCAGCAGTCGGAATTCTGGCTGGTACTAGGCAGTATTCTAGCTCGTGACACAACCGATTCTAATTAGAACTAGCAACCATGGATGTAAACTGGCATCACGGAAGCTCCCATAATTATTTTCTGGCAGAGACCGCTCTGCTAGATTTCTGTAAATCTTGGTTTGGCAGCCCTGTCAGATTTCTGCGCGTATCCCCACTGAGACGTCCAAAAAATTGTTTCAAAATCGTTCAACACGGGTCCAGCTATGGACGTTTGTTGAACGGTTATTTGGACGTTGTCCAAATTGGTCCAACGAACGTCCTTCATTGGACGATTTTGAAACCAACCGTTCTTAGAGGGGATCTTGTCGGGTTATTTGAGAGGGCGAACTCGGTTTCGCTCGCGTTTTCTGGCAAATTTTGACAGGAACCGAGCAAAATCCTGGCATCACTCGGACATAAACTGTGCAAAGATCCTGGCAATTCCTACCTGATAGAATTTAGCACGAATCGAGCAAAACATCTGACAAAGATGTGGCAGGAAGCGTGCAGAGATCTTGGCCGTACAGTTCTGGCTGGATTCTGGATAAAAGTGAGCAGCATCGGTTGGTTTAACCGCTTCTGTCAGAAACGGTTGTTGCATTTGAGCGAATTTGTTGCCAGAATTCTCGCACAAATCGCGCAAAATGCTCGCAGAAACTCTGCCAGCATCAATTTCGCTTTGCTCAACTTTTGCTAGCTTTCTGCTGACCGCCCGGTCCCCGGTCAGCGTGGCAAGCAGAAAGTTAGCAAAAGTTGAGCAAAGCGAAATTGATGCTGGCAGAGTTTCTGCGAGCATTTTGCGCGATTTGTGCGAGAATTCTGGCAACGAATTCGCTCAATTGCAACAGCCGTTTCTGACAGAAGCGGTTAAACTAACCGATGCTGCTCACTTTTATCCAGAATCCAGCCAGAAATGTACGGCCAAGATATCTGCACGCTTCCTGCCACATCTTTGCCAGATGTTTTGCTCGATTCGTGCTAAATTCTACCAGGTAGGAATTGCCAGGATCTTTGCACAGTTTATGTTCAAATTATGCCAGGGTTTTGCTCGGTTCCTGTCAAAATTTGCCAGAAAACGCGAGCGAAACCGAGTTCGCCCTAGCTCAACTAACCCGACAGGATACGCGCAGAAATCTGACAGGGCTGCCAAACCAAGACTTACAGAAATCTAGCAGAGCGGTCTCTGCCAGAAAATTTGCTCACTGGGTCAGCGTGGCAAGCAGAAAGTTAGCAAAAGTTGAGCAAAGCGAAATTGATGCTGGCAGA